>NW_024374923.1:2075400-2121042 GCF_014805655.1 Passer montanus | reverse complement strand
GGCCCGCGCGGAGGGGCGGGCGGCGGCTCCGCCCCGGGGCCGCGATGGCGGCGGCCGAGTTGGAGTCCTCGCTGGAGCTGAGCCTGACGGGCTCCGGCGCGCTGCCCGGCGCGCTGCCCCCCGCCCGCTCGCGCATCTTCAAGATCATCGTCATCGGGGACTCCAACGTGGGCAAGACGTGCCTCACCTACCGCTTCTGCGCCGGCCGCTTCCCGCAGCGCACCGAGGCCACCATCGGCGTGGACTTCCGCGAGAGGGCCGTCAGCATCGACGGCGAGCGCATCAAGGTAGCCCGGGACAGCCCCGGGACAGCCCCGGGCCAGCCCCGGGCTGAGGGGCGGCACGGCGCTCCAAGGCCGGGAGAGCGGGATGCGGCCGCATCCCTGGCAGGGATATCCCTCAGCGGGGCCGCGCCGCTGTTGTGATCGTTTTGCGTTAAAAATATCAGCAAATTCAGTATTATTCAGTATTGAGAAGTGTGTTTCAACTCCTGATTTTTAGGGTTCTGTTTAAGTTTGCTGCGTGATGGTTGTAAGCATCATTTGCAGAGTGCTCTGTAACAGCTTACAGATGCAGTTTGTTTGCTGACGTGGTTTTAATCAGAACCCCCATCTGCTTCTGTATTACTGTTATTAGTAACAATAATAATTACTTCTATTATTATCAGTTTGTTTCTGTGAGGAAAGCTCAGTTGTGCAGAAAAAAGGAAGTTAACAGTAGTCTTGAGCTCGTACGTGGGCATTTATTGTCATCAGGCCTTACAGCTACAGCTTACAGCTATGTAGCTGAAAGTTATACCTTTTCCTTGCTTATTTACTGCTTAAAGAAATTATGGAGGACATCATAAGAGTAGGAGAGCCAATTTGTTTTCCTGCTCTTGAGGGATTTTTATCTCATATCCTTTTTCAACTAAAAAAGGTGAATAGGAGTTTTTGTTGGTGGTTTGGGGTTGTTTGTTTTGGGTTTTTTTGGTGGTTTTTTTTTTTTTTTTTGTTTGGGGTTTTTTTTGGTTTTTTTTAGTAAAATCACTGACTAGAATTTCTCTGAGAGCTGAAATGTTGTACTCCATTGTCCAGACAGAGGAGAGACCTCCTGAGGGATGTTGTCCTGTCAGCAGTGTCTTACTCACTGGCATTTTCATCACATCTGAATGGTGCCTGACCTTTGTTGGAGAGAAGTGAAGAACACAGCATAATCCACAGCTCTTAGATGCTTCACATAGGTTATTGTGCCATTCTGATATGTATGTTTCTGTAGATTGTTTTGCTGCATTTTTGAGAGTTTTATCTGTAAAAGAAGCCAGTTCTGGTTGAGGAAGGTGGAGAAGTGAAGGAGGTTTGTTGTTGTTTTGTGCAAGTTCCGTTTCAGCATTAAAGGAATAAATAAAATAAATCTTTATGGCCAGGACCCTAGTTCTTAGTGGGAGTGTTGTCAAGTTTGAGCTGATTTTGGGTGTTTTTGGCAACTTCTCTCACTGCTCTTCTAGCAGTCAGCTCCAGCAGCACCAATCGAACCAGGAGAGAGAAGCTCTGATGAACTAAATTCCTGTAGTCCTTGCTGTGCCCTGAAGGGAATTTTCCTCTTGCATCAAAGTAGGTTATACAGCAGTGTCTTCTCCCTTCCCCCAGGCAGCTGGATAGTTCTCTCTTGTGCTGCTACAGCAGTGACTGTTTCCTTCACAGCTGGAAAAGTGCTGTGTCACTGGCAGGAACACAAGCACGGTTCTTCTCCCTGATGGTCTCCCACACAGCAGCTGTGTAGCATTCCAAGACGTGGGAACGAGTATATTCCTTGTACAGCAGGCTGACAGCTTCACATCAAACACTGATGCCTAAATGTGATGAGTAAATTAAAACTTTCAACAAATGGATTTGCTGCCTTCTAAATTTTCCTCTTCCTCAATTTATCTAAGCATTGAAAATCGAAGAAAACAATGGTGTCAGTCTTCACTGACCTACATTAAGAGAGCAAAACACAAATGAAATTCAAATAAGAAAGTCCAGACATCATGTTCTGTACCTTTGAGCTATTCCAGATTTTCTCCCATGTCTTTTTAAAGGAGACATAGCAACAAGGCCCATTATGTTTTTACCAGTGTGTTATAAACCACACATACAAAGTGAGTCCTTGTTTAGGAAAGAGCCTTTCTGGATCCACAAAACAGAATCAGAAGGTGGGGTGTGATAGCTGATATATTTAATATTTTTTATGCCATTTGTCTTTCCTGGGGAATGTGACCAAGTGATTCTGTACAGCTTTATTAGCTGAATTATGCTGTTGAACCAAATATGCAAACTGCATATTTTAAAGGGCTATTATAAAAACTGTGGTCCCCTGAAGATGGATGTTACTGGACTAACAATGAAATAGTAATCTTTATGTTACTTCATCAGTGCACACCCATTAACATGAACATTTTCAGTGTTGTTTTTCAGAAGAGAAAATATTGGGGTGAGAGGCAGAAATAGAACCATTTCCTCAAGTTCACCTTGAACAAGAAGAAAAAGAAACTTCTGAAGTGTGTAGTTTTCAACATTGGGAAAAGATTTACCTCTCAGTGCAAATGACTCAGTTGATAATGCCCCTCACACTTGAATGCTGCATGTAAATGAATTTTGGACGAGCTGTAGTTTAAGCTTCACTTGCAAGTTATGTAAACCTTTAATTTAATTTCCCCATCTTTACCCAAGGCTGGCAGTACACTTGCAGATCTCTGCTTGACTGAAGCATGACTGATTTCTGCTCTGTGAGTAAGCTGAGGAGAGAATTGTAAGCTCACAGCTGCCTGTGAAAATGTACTCCCTCCTTAAATTAATTTGATATAGCATTTTCCAAGATTATCTATATGATTCCTTAACATAATATCGTCTATACGTAGGATTGTTTCAGTCTGCACCTCTTTTTCCTCTAATTTCTCAAATTCATGAACATTTTCTATGAGTCTCCTGACTTTATGATGTTTTATAAGTGCAGAGAGCTGGAAGTATGTCTCACTTGGTTGTCTGACTGAATCTTACCCTGTTTAGTCCAATTGTGTAGACTCATGGAGATGCTGTCACTTGTGTGTAGAGTGTAATACCATTGGCAAAAAGAGGGGTTTGTGTGGGAAACAGTAAAAGGAAGATTTTCAGAAAGTTGGAAATGCAGGTTTACTCTAAAATGAGACAGATTGCAACTGAGTACCATTTCATTACTTGCCTTGCTTTTCCTGACAATCTTAGTGACCCTTTCAGGAGCAGCACACAGGTCTTTCTGAGAGTCTGGATGAAAAGCTGCAGAGAGCTGGACTAGACTACAGAAGCCAAGCTGCTTTGAGTTCTCTTGCAAATTCTCAGTTCTCATGTTGGAACCAGTAGCTGACATTCCCACCTGCTCTAGGCTGAGGTTTTTTTGAGGATGGATGACAAGGATTGAACATTAAACTGCAGAAAAATCACACCATCTGAAACATCTCTTACTATTTTTTCTTCAGCCTGTTACATGACTGATTCATAACATCCTGTGATTGACTCGTGGATCTGGATTGTCATCCATTTTAATAATTTCCAACTTGATGAACACTGTTCTTAAAGAAAAAGTCCTTAGTCACTGGTATTGAGACTTTGCATCTGCTTCTATTCAGTTTCATTGCATTTCCACTGTTGTAGCTTTCAAAACAATTTTTTGTGATGCTGTAGTGCTCTCTGTCACTGATGCATCTTCTTGCTCTTAGCAGATTTCCCTTGCACCTGGGCTTCCTTTTTTCTAATATAAAAGGTCACTGGTTAAAGTGGTAAACAAGACAGCTTTCAAGATATTTGCAATTTCTAAAAACTTTTACTGAACCATTTGGATCAAAGGAGTGCTGAGGTGTGGTAATGGGAGAACAATTTCAACAATTACATAGTGGCTGTGACTTTCATGAGAACAGATTAAATTTCAAATTTATCTTCATTGTCTGCAGAACATTTAGTATTCCTTGAGTTCTGAGTCTCAAGGAAAACTCCTTTCATTCCCAGGGAGCAAAAACTTTCTGCTCAAAAGTCGAAGTGCTAATCAAACTGCCTCAGCCATTAGCAATCAGCTGTACAAAACAGGGAGCTAGGACAGCTTTTTCCCAAAAAATCAAATGTCTTTCAGATGTGTCATTATCACTAAGGTGTGTGTGATAGAGCCACACACCAATTTATTTCTGACAGTGGCAGGTGATGTGGTGGTGTAGGTGAAGGCATTCTGACTGCTGTGCACTGCATTTCTTATCTCCCCAGGTTTGTGTAAACATTACTGCCACACTTCTGCAGCATTCTCTACATGTCTGGGGACTCCAGGCCTCCATTACATGAGATGATCAATGTATTTAAAATTTCTGTTAGCTGTTGCTTGCATCTGCTGGTGCTACAAAGCTTGTTTTGTTTTGTTTTGTTTTGTTTTGTTTTGTTTTGTTTTGTTTTGTTTTGTTTCAATCTGTACCCCAGAAATTTGAATGTCTTCTGAATGTCTTTCTATTCTGACTATGCTTTAGCACCTGTGTTCAGTCTGGTTTGGACAGAATAGTATGTAGCTGGAAATGATAGTCACGTTAAGTTAACAGGAGGTTTATACTTAAATTTTTATTTTTTTTTTTTTAATGCATGCCTTGATACTGCAAACCATGGTATGGTCCCAGTTAAAGCACTATATAAGCAAGTTAGATGTTCATTGCAGGAGGGTTTGATTCCAACACACTGCAAAGAAAGATTTCTTTTTCCTGTTTTTGTTGGTAATGTTGAAATCAAGCATGGTTTGATTTCTTCCTACTTTTACACGGCAGTTAACATCTTGCTAACAACAAATTTTTGGGGAAGATGAAATTATTTTTGGCAGTAACAAAAATCCTGTCAGCTGAGGGTTGTATTGGGAAGTAACACTTCTTTAATTTTCAAATGAAAGTGCTATTGCTAAGGCTTCAGGATTTCTTTTTATAAAAACCTTTAAAAATACAGGTTTCAATAAACTTTGAGAAATTTGTAGTTTCTCTCAAGTGTCATCATTCCTCTTGGCCTCACTTTTGAGCACCTTTGAAAGTTAAAGCTTCTGAAATTGTGTGAATGCTACAGTTTTCTTCATCACCAACTTGTTAATATGATTGATTCAGAAGAGTAGATCTCTGTGGTCATGTAACTCTTCTCACTACAGGTGATTTGTGTTATTTCCCAAGATGAGCAATAACATATTTTTTCCTCTCCTTGGCATTCTGTTTCCAGATACAGCTGTGGGATACTGCAGGCCAGGAGCGCTTCAGGAAGAGCATGGTGCAGCACTACTACAGGAACGTCCACGCCGTGGTGTTTGTGTATGACATGACAAACATTGCCAGCTTCCACAGCCTGCCGTCCTGGATAGAGGAATGCAAGCAGCACCTTCTTGCCAATGATATACCACGGATTCTGGTTGGAAATAAATGTGACCTGAGAAGTGATATTCAGGTGCCCACGGACCTGGCCCAGAAGTTTGCTGACACTCACAGCATGCCGTTGTTTGAAACCTCTGCCAAGAACCCCAATGACAATGACCATGTGGAGGCCATATTCATGACACTGGCTCACAAGCTTAAGAGCCACAAGCCATTAATGCTTAGTCAACCCCCAGATCATGATGAAATACATATAAAGCCTGAACCAAAACCTATCACATCCTGCTGGTGTTAGGTCACATTCTCACTGGTTATCACCTTGTCTTGTTTGCAAGTGCTTCAGAATTATGATCTTTGGCAAAGTTACAGGTTTTGGTAGCAACTATAGCAAATCTCTTTGGCACTTTAATGTGGTTTTTATTTTAATTTTTGCTGATGTAGATGTGCCCATCTTATGTTCTTGCACTTTTGTAATTGTACTTCAAAAACTACTAAAGTTTCACTATAAATATATGGGAACATACTCACTTTGTCAAGTTTTGACAAAGCAATCCTAGTTGAGCCCTTGCTGCCTGAGGTTGTTCTCATCACTTGTGGTGAGGTTTTAACTAGTGTGCCAGTTTACTAATACATTTGGTTGCTACTTGTGTTGGAATAACGTAGGAGAAAGAGCCTTTGTGACAACCAGGGAACTTGGGTTTTGGGTCAGCAAGTGGAGAGATTTTTGGCATATGAAGGAATATTAGGTGACTAGTAGGAAATTAGAAAGCAGGTACCTTTTTATTATAAAAGGAAATAAAACAGGTCTGTCAAAGTTTGGGCTGCCAATGTCAGTGCAAATTGTTAGGTTTTGGCCTGTCCTTCCACTATGAATTTGGTCTATTTCTTCATGGCAGTGGTAATGGAAATAACTAACTCCTTCTTACCTCTAGACAGTTACTTGGTACTTAAAACTTCATTAATTTTTCATAATTAGCATGTGATACCAAACTATGTTATGTTAACTAATATTGTGGAAAGAACTGTAGCGCAGGATTTGGGGTAAAATTGAGACTCTACCTGTCCATAAGTTCTCTGATCTTACTAAAATTAAATTATATATTTCTGTAGGTGCTGTATTTGAGTTGAGTAAAATGGTTGAGCAAGTAAAAGATTGGGTGAATTGGGTAAAAGCATACTGCTTTTCAAAGGTGGGGTTTGCAGGGCTTTAAGAGATCATGAGTGCTTCTGAGATACCTTGAAAAGCACTTGATAACATATTTCAGGAATGGGAATACCTTGAAAAGCACTTCATAACATATTTCAGGAATGGGAATGCTTAGTAATATGGTACATTCTTAAAATATTTCTGAACACAAACTAAATTGGGTCTTGAAATACAGAGTAAATCTACCAACTGCATCATTGTTACAGAATTTTGAGGGAAAACCTGCATGTATAATGTTGTGACTGTGTGTAGGGCGTCCTTGGCATTACTAACGTGAGCTGGCAGGGATTAGATGAGGGAAATTCTTCCTCTTGGACGACCTTTTTCTCTGTTCTCATAGTTGCAACTGCTTTTTTTCAGTTCTATCTGAAGATCAAGTTTCATAATAAAAATGGTGCTAAGTTGCACATAGTTGCATAAAGTTAAATGTAAGCCATAGAATGCAATCTATGACTTCATTCATGTGCCATGTCAAACAATGTTTTGTGATTTAGTTTTTGAAGTATAAATGAAGATTTTTTTTTTAATTGGTAATGTGTAGCATGTGTTGCTTACTGGAAACTCAGTGGAAGGGCTAGTTCAGAAGCTGCCACCCTAATGATCACATTAGAAACAAATTACTGAGACAAGATACCTGTTATTATGTGAACTATTACAATTCTTAAGATGTAGTTTCATTGCAACTTGTACAGAAAAAAAATGCATTGACTTTTTTCTAGATTTTGAAAGAGCATTTAATTTGGTCTTACATGATTAAGATGTTTAAAAAGAATCTAAACAAAAGGTAGTACTTTTTCCTGTATAAAGCTGCTTCAATTGTGACAGTATTTTTGCTTAAGAAGCATTTGTAAAAGGAAGCTTTTGTATTCACTCTGAACCTTACATGACTAGAATTTGCAGTTGTTTCAGAAACAAAGACCTTTTTAACACTAGTGTCCTTAATGATTTCTTTAAGAAATTGATTGATCTTAAATTTATATTTATACTATGTTAAGTAAATATGGTTTACAGTCCTGTTGGACAGATTGTTTTTCACTCATGTCCTTAATCCTTTTTCTGAGAAGGATCATTCTTAATTATTTGTATACTAAATATGTCAGCAAGTTTTCATGGTTTGTTTGGGTTTTTTGTTTATTTGTTTGTTTGTTTTTAATAAAAATATCCCAGAATTAAGAATTTTAAAGTCAGTCAGGTTGGGGGTTGGGGAAAGAGAATCATGTAGCTGCAGTGTTATTGTTAAATTTTATCTGAAACACCTGTTAAGTTTTATTTGAGTTACCACAACTTGTAAATAAGGGCCCTCATGTAATGAAAATTGTGTGCAAATGGTGTTCCAGTGTGTAATTCCATGTTCAGCACAAAGCATGTTTTAATGGTTCTGCCATGGAGGCAGTGTGGTCAGTAATGCAGGATTCAGTGTTGCTCCCTGGCTTTCAGTGGTGATGTTTTGCCCACAGGATGGATATCAGAGTACTGAATACTTTGTATGTGTATTTTCACTCTACCAGACTGTAAAGTTGTGTTCTTTTGTATGTGCTGGGGGCAGGCAAGGCACAGTCCCAGAGAACTAATAAACGGGCTTTGCCACAAACTGCTACCACTTGTTTTCAATAATTATAATAGAAATTATATTACAATTCCATATAGTTAAAAAATGCTGTGAGGGAGTTAAAGAGCTTCTAGTTTTTGTCTGTGTGGGTGACAGTTTTTACAAAAAAGACTCACAATACTTAGACTACTGTCAGTGCTTTCTTGCAATGACTCTGGGTGATTTTGGGGCATCTGAAGCACCCACCTGATGATTCAGAGGCATGTTCAGTATTTATTTCAGATTCCAGAAGAATGGGAAGTGAAAAAACAGTTACAAAAATAGCAATTACTGACCCTTGGATGTAAATCAGGACCCTAAAGGAATCTTCTCCATTACTCTTCTTCTAGTCTCATCTTGTTCAGAAATGAAACCTCTTTGACTTTTTTTATAAATTTGTTGAAAGTCATATTTCTTGTCCCCTCTGTGAGTATTTTCACTTCACCAGAATGTATCATTCTAATACTCTTTTTTTTTCCCCAGAGTCCTACTTTTGAGGTCATTGACTGATGCTTAACATTGCAATTCCCAGCTAAAAGTAACAGTAATATTACTTTTAAATGGCAGTCTGATTTTTCTGTGGCAATCAACACAACACCAACATGTTATCTCAAATCTAAAATCATAAATAACATTAGAAGTTGTCGTTATTCTAGGACTCACAAAAAATACCACTGTTGTTGAGGATGTGGGATTTTTTCCTCCCTCCTGTGTTGATGCAGGGTGCCCAAAGGAGGCCTCCTTTATCCAGCTGAATGGCATCATCAGCGAGGGCTGTGAAGAGGCATTGAGAGAGGAAGAATGGTTGCTGGTTTCCAGGGCTGTTCTGGGATTACTGGGCTCTGTACAGCCTCCCACCTGCCAAACAGAAGCTCGTGCTGAAGGCAGCTCCTTGTAGTTCTGGAAGGTATTTCCAGAGCTCAAAGAAAGGCAAGGGAGAGCTACTGGTCGTCTAGGGACAGTCCCCGAGGTGCACAGTCCCTGGGGGGATGTTATGGACACGGAGTGTTTTCTGCCTTGCTGAATCATCGCTGCTTAATGTGAATCACAAATTACTGAATCCTTAGCTAATCATTTGACATTAATGGAAAACAGATTTCCCAGCAATACAGTGATCATTAAAAACTCCCAAAATAGAGCGTAATCCTCTCCCTGGGCTGCATTTAACAGATATGCTGCTCTGATTAGGAAGATGTTATTCCCTCTGAGGGTGCTGAGGCACTGGCACAGGTTGCCCAGAGCACCTGTGGGTGCCCATCCCCAGCAGTGTTCAAGGCCAGGCTGGGTGAGGCTCTTGGCATATGAAAACTAAGAGTCATAAGACCCTGATCTTAGCTCAGTACTTCCTTTTCTTTTATTATGTTTTACTGTTTGCACTGCCCCTTTGGAAAGGTCACAGGCAGAAAAAGGTTTGGTGTGAGGCAATGTGCTAAACTCCCTCTTTCTGAAAATACTTTGTGATTTTCTGCTGAAAATATCTTGCTGGGCCTCTAAATCAGGAGTCATAAAGCAGAAGCTGTTTGAAAACCATTTATCCTCTCTAAAGCCCCATCACCCCCACATCCTTCACACCCACTCCTGTATAGGAAAACACTTTAAATGCTCCAGGGGCTTTGAGGTGCTCCTTGCCCTTCATAGTCCTCTGTCCTGCAGACCTTTCTTCAGTTAAGGAAGGGCAGGCAAAGAGGAAAATACTAAACTGACCCTAAAATACATGAAACAGCTTTTCTATTTACTTCAAGGTATTTTTAACACACTCAAAATAGAGACAGTGAAGAGCTTCTGGCTTCAGCAACCAAAGATTCAGCTGTAGATTAAGAAAAGCATGTGCTAATCAGAGAGGGTTTTCAAGTTCCTGTGGATCCTCATGACTACCTTGGAATGCTAGCTTCAATTTTGAGCTAATATCTGAGTCACTGTGATGCTGCTGTTAAAAGTCCAAATACTGGCAGCCCTTGTCTGTTGCTTCAAGGCTCACAGTGCTTTTGTCAAGTTGAATCTGACCTGAAAGAGCTGATTTCAACACTTTCATCTTTCATTTCAATACTTTGTCATTAAATAGGTACAATTCATTTTATATGCATGATGAGAGTAGAGGGTAAATAAAGATATATAAGACATATTCTCTCCATATATCTCAAGTGATGGCCAGAAAACATGTATATTCACATTGCCATAGCATGCATAGTTTTGCATCCTAATGCAATACTTGAGGGAGTGCTGTTTGGAATTCCAACACCTTGATGTGTGGTACATGACACTGGTGGGATTCCAGCTCTAGTGTCTGCTTTAAGGCTCCAGTTCTCAGGCTTTATGCGTGAAGAACCATTGAATGAAGCAAAAACCTGGGTCATTTGGGGCTGGGAGGCTGCCTGCATCAGACAAAATTAGAAACACAGAATCAACTGCTGTAAGATATGCTGAGAGCAAAGAATTTAGAAACTGAAAACACCATCTGTCATCCTGAATCAGGGTATTGGGTGGGGAGCAAGGGCTTAGCAATATTTGCACGTACTGTTCCACCAATAAACATAACATATTATAACAACTAATATTGACTAAAGAGGAAAGTGATGAGTGTAGTTAAAAACATGTCGGGGTCATTTGGGGCTGGGAGGCTGCCTGCATCAGACAAAATTAGAAACACAGAATCAACTGCTGTAAGATATGCTGAGAGCAAAGAATTTAGAAACTGAAAACACCATCTGTCATCCTGAATCAGGGTATTGGGTGGGGAGCAAGGGCTTAGCAATATTTGCACGTACTGTTCCACCAATAAACATAACATATTATAACAACTAATATTGACTAAAGAGGAAAGTGTAGTTAAAAACTACACTAGGATGAGTGTAGTTAAAAACATGTCATGGACAGGAGCCAGACGATGAAACAAAGTAATTTTAAATTGAGATGACATAAATGTCAAGTCAATGGAAGAGAACACACATCTCTGTGACTTTGAAGCGGAAAGGAAAGGAAAGGAAAGGAAAGGAACCCAAGCTTCTGTGCTATAATGAAGAGGGGCTGTTAGAAAATAAGTAATAATATCTATTCCTTGTGCCTCCTGTTTGGCAAGTATGCAGAGGAAAAGTCTACACCTTACATTACTTCAGATTTATTTATACGATTGTACATTGAAATTAAACATGTTGACCTGATTAAACCAGTATCTAATTAATTCTCAAACACTATTTCTTCAATTTTTGCCATTTCTCTATTGAGAATTTTTTTTCTTCTTTAGTAATGACTACTGCAGCTGAGTAAGATTCAGCCTAACATCATTTACTTGGCAATTAATACAAAAAATTTGTAATAAAAGTAACTGATCTCATCAACATTTTAGCACATCTTTGAAAGCAGCACTTTAAATATACTGAATTGCTCTCCAAAACAATATAATTTCCTTTTTAAAAGTAAGAAACTAGAGATCCCAGTTAAGAAATTATTCAAGGAAAGGAAAGGAAAGGAAAGGAAAGGAAAGGAAAGGAAAGGAAAGGAAAGGAAAGGAAAGGAAAGGAAAGGAAAGGAAAGGAAAGGAAAGGAAAGGAAAGGAAAGGAAAGGAAAGGAAAGGAAAGGAAATTACTGCAGCAGCTCAGAAAGTGCAAGTGAAACTGTGCAGTTTGATAATGTGTTTGGGTTAGATGGACCTGAAGAAGTGAAGGACAAAGCAGTTTCTGGTTTTATGGAGAAGCATCTAAGGAAGGCGGGGAAATGCTGTTTGCTTTAATGGGCTTCCCTCCTCAAGTTACAGGTAAATTCAACAGCAACTTTTCCCCATACTTGCACACTGTTGGTGCTGGAGAATCATGAAATCGTGTCTCAGCTTGGAAGGGACCAATAAGGATCAGTGGTAGGACTCAATGATATTAAAGGTCCTTTCCAACATAAAAAAGTCTGTGGTTCTATTATCCTAGGAAACAAGAAATCACACAGTCTTGGCTCCAAATGTGCATCTTGGGTGTCTTATATTAGGTGGGGTTTCTATTGAGTATTAAAAAAAAAAAAAGAGGGGGAATATAAGGGAATATTCCTCCTCTCAGCTGCAGACAAATACCACTTCCTGTTTTCAGAATATATCTGCATTTTGATCAATTAGCACTACTCCTGTCTTTTCCCAGCTCTTTTAAGCCTCTCTTCTGTAGACTGGCTTTCCCATGCATGTTTAATGAGCAAGACCTATTGGGTTCCCCAGTCAAAATATTTTAGGCCAGGTCATCTCCTATAGTGAAGATTTACTTCAATTTCCAATTGCTTCATGCAAAAACAGGGTGGGCTGTGGAGACTACAACTGTGACTTTGTATCCCATTTTCTCACCAAGCACATTTGTGCCCAGCAAAGGCTGCTGTGACCCTGAGCACCAGCAGCTCAGCAGCACAGGGGAGGAAGAACTGCACCAAACATGTATCTATGAAAAATAAAAGTTAGATACAAATAAATAAATAAAAATATATACAAATATATATATTTTTTTTTAAACCCAAATGGGCTTGTTGTCAAATAAGTGCCTGAAAGCATTCCCTGATCCTCACTGCGATGAAGATCCCTCCTCTTTCCCTCCTCCTCTGCACCTCCTGCCCCTTCTGTTGGGGAAATGACTTCAGAAAATTCTTTGCACTTAGTTGAACATTAACTTCCAGAATCAGCTTCCCTGATTAGCCTTCTGATTACACTGGATGATTAACTCTGGCCACTGCTGATGGAGAGGCTGGCAGGCTTTGCCTTTATCCACCCGTGGATATTGTGTGCCTTGTTCTGTGTGTCAGGGAACAGGGCAATATTTATCTCAGCCTACTTGAGGTAAAGAAGTTTTTTTGATGTAAATGCCTTGTCTTTGACTTAATACAAGCAATGCTGACACAAGGTGAGAACAAAATGCTTGGGTCCATAACGGGGGTCCATAACTCCACCTGACTTCCACCAGTGAAAGCTGGGGGTGACACAAGCCATGGAATAACCCTGGAGATGCAGGCAGGTTCTGGGAAGTTACTGTACCTCACATGTGGAATGGGCTGCTAAATACAGCACTGGAAATTGCAGTCAGGAATACATTTTCTGCAACACTAACCAAAGAGGAGTAACATTAAACTGATAATCAGTTTGCACCAATTTACATTGTGCAGCTGTCATTTTTCTGGAAACCCCCACCTTTGTAGAAAAAACTGTTGAAATCATCTGTCTATGAGTGACCTGCAATAGCTGCATCACTGGAAGGACTGTGTAAGAAATAAACCATCTTATAGCTGCTGATAAATCAATGGCATACAGTTTTATTCAGAAGCAGCATAGAGCATATTTCTCTTTTACACCCCATGATTTCAGTATGTGCTGCTAAGGCTGTTGCACAGCCAAACGAAGAAAAAGCTAAGGCTGTTTCACCTGCCACACCTGTCACCTAATGCCACATCAAAGGCTTTCAAAGCCTTTCACACTTGGATTGTGTCCCAGAGCTGTGCCAGGAGAACCTGACCTGCAGCAGCTGTGGTGGCACTGCCAGCCTCATCCCAGGAATTATCTGCCTGAGCCAATGGAAGCAGCACAGCATTTGAAAAAGGACTGGTGATGTGCTGCTCTGCACACTCAGAGTAAAAGCAAATTGCCCTGTTCAACCAGCAGACAAATGCTGTGGAATTCTGCAAGTACATCACACTGCAAGGACTGGTTATGGAACAGCACTTCAGGATGGGACCATAACTCCTAGAAATTATGCAGAGGCTGAGCAATGCAATTGTAGCAGTTCAATATCTGTTTTAGACTGACCAGAGCCACTGCTTTCAGCTATCAGTGAGCCCAGCACCCTGTGAGGGTGTCTGACTTTCTTTTCATTACAAGAACAGCAGTTTGTGTTAAACAAGAGGAAACTCCCCAGCATTTCACTGCAGATGGTGTGGAGCTCTGCCAGAAGCATCTGAGGACAGGGAGAGCAGTTACACTGGGTGCTTTGATGCCCGTTGACAGGCACTATTTCAGAGGAAAGAGCACAGCATCCCATTTTGAATCACAACATTTGAATTAATATATTAAAGCAATTCATATATTAACACCTTCAAATGAACAAGCCACCAGCTGTGTTTTGGTTCACACAGGATGGGATTGCACTAGGTGATCCCCAGACATCCATTCCAGCCTCAACCATTATGTGTCCCTGCAGGCAAGGTAATGAAGGTATTTA
Organism: Passer montanus; assembly: GCF_014805655.1. Taxonomy (NCBI): domain Eukaryota; kingdom Metazoa; phylum Chordata; class Aves; order Passeriformes; family Passeridae; genus Passer; species Passer montanus. The sequence goes on along the minus strand of NW_024374923.1, from coordinate 2,106,705 downwards.
GAACCAAAGTCAGGAAGAATTTGGCTACTGTGACACATAAAATTAAGCCTCCAGTTGCCAGAGTAGGACCTGCAAGCCCAAGTTAAGCTGCTGGCCCAAGGATCCAAAGCTGGGGACAACTTCCCTGGCTGAAGCTGGGCAGTGGTGGAAGCAATATGTGACCTGAGAAGGGGTGTGGAGGGAGCCTGGTGGTTGGGGCTGCTCTCTCAATCTGAGATATTCCCAGACATAATAATTTTAAGGGTTAAAGTCAGCAACAGGTACACTTGGCAAGCACCTTACACACAGAGGGGTGCCAAAGTTCACTGGGACTTCCTCAATATGTGACTAAGAGTATTTCTCTGTTGAGGATTAAAAAAAAAAAAGCTGTGTAACATCTTTGCTGAAGAATCATAGGATTGTTTGGAGGTGACCTTAAAGATCACCTTGTTCTGACCCCTCTACCACAGGCAGGCACAGCTCCCACCAGACCAGGCTGCTCAGAGCCCCATCCAACCTGGCCTCGAGCTTCCAGTGACAGGGCATACACAGCTTCTCTGGACAATCTGTGCCAGTGTCTTACCACCCCCACAGCAAAAAAATTCTTCCCAATATCTAATCTAAACCCACCCTCTTTGGTTTAAAGCAATTTGGGTATTGGACTCCCTTTACCAGCATTATGAAAAGGACTTCAGTCTTAGAGAAAAAAATAAATCAAGAACAACTCTTCTCTTGGGACCATGAAAGGCACATTACTTGCTGCAATTACAGAAGCCTGATACGAGATCATTCCTGGAGTTCCATGCCTCATGCTGAGTATCACTTATCCCACTACCCACTTTCTCAAATAGGAACTTACTTTCCAGGCCCTGTTCAAATGCTGTGTTAATCTGCACCAAGGGTTAAGTCATCTGCCACTCCCTGCTCAATGCCTGCAAGATAAACACTTGACATTCACCTAAAAGTGAAACATAAAGGACATATGGGCATTCTATGTACTTCAGGAGATGACAGAACCTGACTGGAAGCTTTCTTGGTCTAGAGAAAATACAACAAAAAAACTTTTTCTAGATCTGTAATAACTTTTAGCAGAATAGGCCCTAAAATAAGGATTTCTTTTAAACTTTCAATCTACAAAGTTGAAATAGGAAAACTTGAACTAAATTTAGAGTATTCAAGTTACTTCATAAGAGGAGCTATTGCAGCTCCAGTTCCTGCCACACTCTATAGTTACAATTCAGTGCTAAAACTAATAGTACTGACACATGTATGCCCCACAGCAGCCACATTTTGACAGGGGTACCTGAATAGTGCTATTAAGGTTTCATATAAAACTTTACGTGTCCCCATTCCTACCAAGAAGAAAAGGAACTCTGAAACTCAAGGATGAAGTGCATCCTTCATTATCATCCAAATAATTCATGCAGCAAGAGGGAGAAATCAAGACAGCAGTTGAAGAAAAAGGAATTGTATTTAATATTTAAATGCCTAAGGGTAGCACTGCTACACAAATTACATTATGAATTCTAGTGAAATAAGACATGATTTAAGTACAAAAGCCAGATTAAAAAATGCTGTCACTTTCCAGAAGCAATGAGGTATTTTCACTGTACGAAGTCTGAAAGTTCAAAATCAGCTGCAGATGTTTCCCTCTGCACTGTGGTCTCTGCTCAGTGCTGGGCATTCACTAGTTCACTCTCTGTGTGTTTTTCAAATGGCCAAGGAAAAGTCCATGACGATCTTTTAAGATTAGGAACTTACTGCATCTCTCCTGCCACATTTGAACACAATGTTTGGCCACTTTTTCAAGTCATTCTGATAAATGGTGGAGGTTTGGATGTGTCTTCTTCTGCATCTACATCCTGGGCTGGAAACCGATCTGTGAAGTTAAAAATTCTCCCCACGGGGCCTGTGTGAGAAAAGAAAGTGAAAACCATTAAACATGGTATAGATGTTTGCACAAAATCCTGAGTTCCTTTTGGTAATCAGGATTTTGGCCTGGGATGTAAACCTTATTCAGGATGTTCCTTTCTCACCCCTGGTGATCATGCAGATACATGGAGGCAAAAGAGTTACTCACTTTCTACAGCACAAATCATTTCCACAGACTGATTTTGGTCCTCATTAGGCTGCAACCATTCCTACAGAAAAAAAAGCACCATCAAATACCTCCCCTGGAAATTTGTTCAAGAAGATACACCTGAACTTATTTTAAAAGTCTGTGCAGTCCATGCCTCCTAACATGTTTTAGTTTGAAAGTTTAAAGCAGCCTCATGTTACCCACTTGGTGACTTTAGTCAGGAACAGCTGCCTCGTGGCCTACATCCTTTAATTCCTTACCAAACCAAATGGTCGGATGCACATGTTTAGTAACACAGATTCAGAACTGCTCTAGCAGAGAAGCAGTTGGTATTTATTTATTTACTGAGCTCACTTAGCAGAGATGTTGTGGGCCCCACTACCTGAGGCCGAATCTTTACGGATGAGGAGTAAATTATGTGTGTCAGCACCCCAACACTGCACACACAGCACTGGAGATACTCTCATTACTGGATTTGAAGTTCCAGCATGTAAGTACCAGTGAGTCTTTGTAATGCTGCACCAGAATCAACTGGTGGCTTAAAGATGAGAGGAACAGTTTTTGAGGATAGCAGGAATTTATGGGAAATGGGGCCACAGTAGCTTCAGCATAAATAGTTTGCAAAATAGAGATAATTTATATTAGATCTTACATGAGACTGTAAATAAGAGAGAGATTTTTTTCCTTTAAAGGAAAAAATATACAAAACCCTTCTAATATCCCATTTAATTTCTTAGAATTAGCCCTGCATGACTGAGGTAGGAGCTCAGACTAGGTTTACTGGAGAAAAACACACCTTCTCCCAGGTTTCTTCCCTTCCCACCAACACTGAGCAGAAATAAACCTGTGCCCTGGGCTACTCACTCACCATCCCAGTTACACTGTCATAGCAGGAGCAGCACGGAAGGCTCCGGCATCCCAAGTAAGCCATGGCCAGCACAGAAAAGGCACTGCAGATGGACACAGCCAGCATGGCTATGTTAGCCCCCTTGACAACTGCATTGAGTATGAACCTCTGCAAACAAAAAAGGAGACGCTAAAGCCACATTCAAAAAGTGACACTCTCCACCAAAAAATAGTCTAATGACTGCAAGAATGCTGTGATTGCCTGATAGGAGATTGATTCATAGTCAGCGTTACTTAAGATTTTTCTGTGTTCTGAAAAACAAACCAAGTATGAGCCTTAAATAGAGCCAACAGTGAAATAAGGCTGCTGATTAAATGTGAGATGCTATGCAATCGCACTGGGTTTGGGTTTAACAATGAATAAAAACTTAAGGAATGGCTGCTCTTCTTCAAACTGAGTATGAGAAACAGTGTCTTGCTGCACTGCACCTTATAGCAGTCAGGCATTTTGATTTGTCCTGCAATAAAACAATTATCAGCTTCATCTCTCTGGAATGCCTTTACGCCCCCACCCCAGCAATCAATTGCTTGTAGACTGGAGATACAAAAGGGCTTCATTCCTTCTCTGCAGCTTCACTGTGGAGGATACACTTGAACCAACACCAGGTTTAACCAGCTGACCTGTAACTGCTGTAACTCCACCACCTGAGGTGCTTGTTGGAAAGATTCCAGCCTTGCAACCACTTTCTCAAACCAGGTCAGGGACACTCTCAGCACTTTTCCCTGAGCAGCACCAGTATTTTTCATGGCTCAGCCCACACCACCCCTTGGCACTAAGAAGCAAAAGCAGCCAACCTGACCTAGTGTCACCCCTCACAGAAGTCTGGTTCTGTTTGTCAGCCACACTGGCACTGCCTGCAGATTAAGGGTGGCATGCTCCCCAGTAATAATCATGATATCAATACTTACAGTATGGATAACATGGACTGGGGCAGAACTCAGCTCCTCCTCTTCACCATAGTTCAGTGTGAGGGAGCTATAAACTATTACAATGAAGATGGCAACACAAGAGATTATGGAACAAACTATCAGTACATGCACCTAGACAGACGGAGAATTTTAGTGAGAAAAAGAAGGGAGCAGGAATCAAAGCTGCTCTTGGGCAAATACAAGCATTACAACTTGTATGGTAGCCTCTGACCTTCCATAACACTACAGCATCCCCAGAAGCAGCAGCCACTCAGAAGCCAAACACAGAGAAGTAGAGGTTTTCATCACACTGAGTTTCTGAGTTACAGCTGAGTCCTGAAGAGGTACTTAAAGACCTGCTACTTAAAGACTTTGCCTTAGAGATCTCTAATTTACATACAATATCCCCCCCCTGGAGTTTACACGGCTGGAGAAACCTACCTAGGAAATGCAAACCTCTTAACTCATTTCAAATTTTAGTGTACACAGTGCTTAACAACATGAAGGACCACCAAAAGAAAAGCATTGAAATGAAGTTTTTTTTACAGAGTTTTGCTTTTTATTAGGCCCGGTGCCTGTCTGCTGCGGCAGAAGGCAAGGTAACACTGCATCCTCCTCTTGGTTATAAAGACAGCAGCTTTTGTGAAGATAACTCAAAGAAATAAGCTCTGAATTCTTAATTTTGTGAAGATAAAGAAATAAGCTCTTAATTCTGCAGGAGGACCAGTCAGCTCATTCCCTCCTCAAACATTGCCCCAACAGTTTGCCCCTGCCCCATACACACAAACACCCATCTGCCCCTCCAGCTTACAAGAACTGGATTCTTCCTCTGCGAGGAGAACAAAGCCAGGACGCCTGGGATTCCCATCACCTGCAGAGCACAAAAGGAGATGGCAGCTTGGGAGACTTGTGTCAGATTCGGAAGACAAACTGCTACAGAGTAATGAAACATAATAAAAAGCGTTTTCAGTTCGGATCAGAGTAACTGCTGCATCAGAAATGGGAAGAGAATTGCTCATTTCTTGTTTTCCTCTGCAGCATCTCCTGGATGCAGGACATGGGAGACATGCATCCTGCCCACTTTCTACCCACACAGCCTTGCTACTGCTGATCAGAGCTTTGTGGGTTGGGCAAAATAATGAAACTGATTGAATAAGTCTGATTTCAGGTTCTAAAAATGCACATGGCTTTGTGCACATGCATCTTGTAAAGGAAAGAAATATAGTAATGAAAGGAAATAAGCAGCCTCTGGCCTGGAAAGAGCTCTTCAGTGTAATTGCCTTGTAGAATGGCTCAGCGGGGTGAATCAGGGTGCTGAAAGCCAGGGAGCAGGGACACCTCTTGCCCACTCCTCTCTGTAGTAACAAAATTAGGGGCACTGTGCTGTGGGACAGAGATCAGCACACAGATATTCATCTACCTGAATAGAGGATGAGGTGTTCCCCTCCTAATCTTTGGTGGCCTCTCTGTGGTCACTATGCTTCTGCAAAAAAACCCCTGACAATTGTCACTATGCCTCATTTTCTACATCATCCAGCAGAAAAGTATTTAATTTAGTTCCTTCAGATGAAAGTCTGTTTGCACTCTTCTGTCTACACCATTACAAGGAAACTTTTATTAATTGAGTTCCAAGCATAAAATGGAAGAGCTGGCAAGAAATCTCGGCTTCCCTCCTACCCCTAATATGAGTACTAGTAGGTAGCAGTGGGGAAAAAAACCAAAAAAACAAAAAAAACACTGCAAAACAAAGCATAGAAAACATAGCAGAAGTTTACCATGCCAGCCCAAACTGGAGCTCTGGTTTTGGCCAGCTCAGACTCGGTCCTGAAAACGCCATCTATGACCCCACTGGTGACACAGACGGTGCTGAAGGCAATCTGGAACATCCCCAGCACGACCATGTTCCTCTGGTTAAAAATGAAATACCGATACCGATCCATTCTGCTCTGATTCCCGCATAAACCCCCGAACACGGAGACCGGCGAGCTGCACCAGGGCTTCCAGGGTCGGGGAATAATGGCTCTTCCTAGGCAGGAGAGAGAGATCGGGATCATCCACACGGCATCGCCTGGCGCTCGGCACCGGGAGCACAGAGCTCACTGCTCAGTGTCCCAAGGCCAGCGGCCTTTTGGGAGATTCCTGCGGCTGCTGTGGCCAGGTGACCGCGACACCATTCCCTGGGGCTCTGGAGCGGAACGCGCCATCGTCCCCTCAGACCCGGCGCTGACCGCTCCCTCCGGGGCTTCTGCTGCCCACAGAGGGTCCCTTGGGGCGGCCAGCACCGAGCCCGATACTCCCTGTGGCTGCTGCCCCTCACCGCAGCCCCTCTCCAGGGGCGGCTCCACCTCCAGCTCCCTCGTGTCCCCTGGTTCCATTCCGATCCCGCCGGCCGGGAAGGGCCGCGCCCGCCGCGCCCTCACCTGCAGCGGCGCCGGGAGCGCTCCTGCTCCGCTCCGGGGAAGGCAGTTCGGAGCCTGTGTCAAAAACGCCGGCGAGACTGGGAGACCCTTTTGGGAGACCCTTCTGGCAGAGCCTTCGCGGGGCTGGGACCCACGCAGGGACGGGGCTCCTCCTCCCGCCTCGCCGGGAGCCGGGAGCGGCCGCCCCGCCCCGGACACCCTCGGGCTGCCGGGACTGGGCCTTCCACCCATCCCTGCCCCACAACGACCGAGCCTTTTTTCTCTCTTTTTTTTGTTTTTTTCTCCCCTGCCGCTGTAACTGCTGCTTCACACGATATACAGTACAACACCGTGAGTTGAGGAAGGTGGCGCAGGTTGCTCAGAGGTCTTATTGGATGCGACATTCCTGGAAGTGCTGAAGGCCAGGCTGGATTGGGTTCTGAGCAACCTGGTCTAGTAGAAGGTGCTCCTGCCCGTGGTTGGGGAGTGGAACTAGATGATCTCTAAGATCTCTCCCAGTCTAAGCCACGTTGTAAGATTCCATGAAACCCCATACATGTTGTTAATGACTAGTGTGGTCAGTTCTTTAGATTGGCAGGCAAAGCTTCCCCTGGCACATCGGCGCCCACTCTCTGTTGGAAAAAGCAAAAGAACCTGTGCTGCTCGACTGAAAAGAGCTTGGGAGTGCTGTTGATACAGAATGAGCAAGTGTGTGCTCAGGTAGCTAAGGAGCCAAGGGAATCCTGGCCTGTGTCTGGGATAAAGAAGACAACAGGACCAGGGAACTGATTATCCCCTTACTTAGCACTGGTGAGGCCACAACCCAAGTGTTGCGCACAGTTGTGTGCCATCCACTTTCAAAAAGGATTTTGAGGTGCTGCTTTGTGTCCAGAGAAGGGCAAGAAAGCTCATGAAAGCTGTAGAAAGCACATCTTATGTTTGAGGGAGCTGGGGTTGTTCAGTCTCAGGAGAAGGTTCAGGGAGATCCCCATCACTCTACAGTGTAGGTCCTTCCTTAAGGAAGGACCTAGTAAGGTGGGCATCAGTCTGTCCTGCTGTGTCTGCAGTGAGAGGACCAGAGAAAATGGCCTTCAACTGAGACAGGGAAAATTCAGATTAGATATTAGAAACAATTTTCACTGTTAGGGCAGTTATGTGTTAGAATAGGTTTTCCAGGGAGGCAGTGGAGACATGATCCCTGGAAGTGTTAAAAAATCATCTGGGCGATGTGGTTTAGGGGTTACAGGGGTAGTGGGAGGTGGAAGGTTGGACTGGTTGACATTGAATGTCTCTTCCAACCTTGATGAATCAACAATTCTATGATTCTAACATCCCCCCCAAGCACTGCCAGCCAAATCCTAACAAGCACACCACTAAAGCCTACGTATCCCTGAAACATTTTTAAGAAATCAGCTCACAGGTCTCAGCATACAGCATACGTGTAGCACAGATGCTGAGAAGCAACAAAGCTGAATACCCTCACTCTGCTTCAGTCCTGTGCAGATCATGGAAGGCAAAGAATGAAGCAGCAGTGCACCAGGCTCAGTGAAGGGAGTTGCAAAATCCAGCAGCTGCTCATTCACAGGCACAGTTGCCTGCGTATGCTCTTGCTTCTCTAAAAACTCACCAGTGCCCTTCTTTTCTGCAGCTTCTCTTGACTTCTCTGCATCTCAGAGCCTAAAGGGAAGCACAAGATATTCCATGGAAAGCCGCAGGAGGACTAGGCAGAAACACAGGAAAGATCCTGAGAGATGTTACAGGTCAGATATATTTTCTTTAAATAAACCCACTGCACCTCCACAGGGTACTGGTTATTACACCAGGGCCAGACAGGAACACAGCCAGGGTGGGTGAAGCCAGCACATGGCACCGTCTACAATCCCAGGGTCATCTTCCACACACCCTGCAAACATGCACCAAGCACCCATTGTCCTCCCAGCCCTTACCACTGTGAAGGTTCAAGTGGCAGTGTCACTTCTGCACCCTTGCAGAGAGGGGAAGGCACAATCTTTGCACACCTACACACAGCACAGGCAGGAGAGGCTCAGTTACCTCAGCCAGTTGTGATCACACAGAAGGGGAAGGCAGCCAGGCACTGAAAGCACTGCCCCCTTCCACCACTCACCTAGGATGTGTACATGGAATCAGGAGACAGAGGAATAGGTTACCTGGCTGGAAGGCACCCTGTTGCACCTTCCCACTACCTCAGAGGAAAATACACCACACTTTAAAAGAACAATTTGGGTGGGATGTTCTTCCATACCACAATACAACTGATGCCCGTGTTACCTGCATTGAAAAAGACAAGTAAGAAAAGCAGCAGAGGTGACAGAAAAAAACAAGTGGTGTCAGGTGTTCATTCACTATTTACATTACGTGGCCTAGATGTGTTTAACTGTGTGAAATCCTGCTCCTGTGCATCAGCAAAAACTGGTCACACAGGACACAAGGAAGGGGGAGAGGTCAGAGGATGCCCAAAACTGTGACACACAAATAACGAAGAGAAAGAACGTTTTTCTGTTGAATATTTTATTTTTGCATTGCCTTCATAGCGCAATTAAAGCAATCTTTAAAATTCACTTATTACAAATGTTTGTCAAGTCTGTTTTTCCCCAGAAACACTTTTCTTGCTTCCTTGCACATACGCCCAAACACACTATAAAAACCCCATTCATAACATGAAAGAAGGGCAAACATCAGTCATGTAAACATCTTTCTTAGAGTTATCCATTTTTTAAAAGTCATGAATAAACTTACAGGTGTTCAGTAAGGCTCATAGTTCGAGTACAAATGTCATAAAACACCTATCAAGTACTGTACACAAGTTGAATACTCCGGGGTTAACTGTTACCACATGTATAAGCTTACCCCAAAGATTATTCTTTAGCACTTAGTTCTTCAGAACAGAGACACCCAGTAAGTATGGGCTAAAGAGTATTAAAATAGCAGAAGGCCCAGCAGAAACTGTTAAGTAATACACAATTTTAGTCTGGTTCTTAGCTCAGAGTTAAGCTTGTTACAGCTGCAGTAGGAAAAGTTTTCTAGAAGGGGATCTACAGGAAGGAGGGATGGGTCGTTTGTAAGGTATCAGGAAGGGAAGCTGAGAGGTACGTCTTGAAAATGTGACTAGCCTTGCTACTGCAATTATTTATGGCAGCTGCATGTAATGCTGCATAAATACTTCCCCAAATAGCAGAAATGACCATTTGTAATTTTAAGGATCATTTGTTGCATCTCCCCTAAAAAAAAAATTATCTACTTACTGGTATTCAATTACACTTGCATCCTACAAAAAGACACCCCTTTAAATCTGGTTTAGATCTTACTACAGCTTTTTTGTTTAAATATTCTTTCTACCATGAAAATATTTCATACAAACATCATTTTACATAGAAATGTTAAAACTCGTGAAGCAGGCCATCCCACAATCATGATTTTATGGCTTGAATATTTAATTGCTTATAATTTTTGTACAGGTATTTCTCCTAGGGGAAAAAAAGAGTTACAGTAAAATGGTAAAGAGAAAAAGCGCAGGAAGTTCTACTGCCTGCAGACAGAGGAGGGTCCACTCAAGACAGAGTGACCTTAGTGTTCAAAACCTTTGATCTGGGACAAATAAACATGCACTTAATCTTGCACCTTTTCTTTTTCCTTAAAAAAAAATCCCTTATAAGACTGCTTAGAAATTCTTTGTCCAAAAATACAGTTCTCATGTTTCCATGACATGAAGCACAAGGAACAAGTTCACTGCAGGTGAAGCTCATTTCCACTTGCAGATGAAGCTGCTCCCACACCTGCTTTCCTTGCCTGGATGCCCCTGGCACACAGCAGTGCAGCAGAAGTGAGGAACAGGCAGCACCCCAGCATGTAAGAAGATACTTCAGTACCACTGTTTCCAAAGCAATTTGTTTTTTTTAAGTGCTTGGAGGTGAAGCCCTCAGGCACCCACAGCTCCAGCAATTCTGCTGGGCCACAGGAGAACAAAGCAGCAGATACTTGGCTCTGTGTAATGTTACCTCATCACAACAGCAGCATTTTCCTAAAGACCATCAAAAGGAGTGAAAGGACACAAATCACAGAGGTCTACCTGGGACAGAAGCAACACTGCTCCACCCACTGGCACAGCCCAAGTGGTGAGCACTGGTTTGACTGAGGACAAGAGCAACAGCTGGGAAGGAAACAAAAAAGTGCCAATTTCCATAACTTCTGAATTTCTCTTAGCAGATGGGATATGTTGGCTACTCTGCTCCTCCAATGTCTGACAGAGGGTGAGAAATCCCTGACAGAGCTCTTGCTTCTTGTAGCATGCTGCTTCTAGCAACATGCTACAGGACCCCTGCCACCTGTGTGCAACACTTCTGCATCTGGAAAGGCTGTGCCAAGGAGAAGCTTGCCTAGTCACTCCCAAAACATGCAGCCTCACCCCAGGGCCTCCCAGAACCTCCCCGGGAGCTTCACCTTATTAAAAGCATGGACCATCCCAGGAGATACTAGGAGGTATCATGGCAACTGCAGAAAAAGTCAAAATACTCTCACAGCTGAAAAGCCATTTCCATGTATCTCCTTTGACTTTTTCAGCAGTCAAAATTTACAGGTATTTATGTAGGGTAAGTATTTTATAATTTTTTTAAATAAGGGAATAAAAAGCCTTTGCCGGAAAAGAAAATCAGGATCCCCAAAAGTAAAATTATAGTACAAGACTCAACTTCAGACACCCTGTACATGGCCTAAGCCCTTTTCCTTCCTTCTTATCCAGTGGAGTGACCCCAGGAGCAGGCAGCTCTCAGCTGCAACTTTTCTGGCTCTCATCTCCAAGAGTAGCCACTTCCAGAAAACAAAGCCTCTGTATTCCTGGTGACAAAACCCTGTGCTGCCATCACAGGAAGATCCACTTCAGATTTCTTTTTTTTTTTTTTTAAAGAGATCATCAGCAGCCTCTAATACAGCATAATACAGGATTCTCATAAAGAAGCTCAAGTAACCTTCTCATCATGGAGAAGCCACGTGCAGTACTGCCAGACCAAAGGCAGATTTTGGGAACTGATCTGTACCTGAAAAATGCAGCAATTCCAGGTTTTCTTATGCTATTCTTTAGTCACAATGCATATCCTGAGAGCTAGCCACTCACTCAGGCTCAGCTGACAGGCATCAGCTCTCCTCCCAGCTTCTGTACTGACAGGAAAGGTCTTTGGCCAGACTCTAAGAAGTGGAGCTTCTTTACTTATTGCATATTCACCAGTAGTCAGCTGCATCCTACAGACCCAAGAAGATTGCTGTGCAAGGTGATGCTTCCTCTGCCCCAAAGGAAAACCATAGCTGGGTGTGGGTCTTGTGTCTATGGATGTCATCACACTACCAATGAGGAACTTTATGAAGCTGGTCTTGCTCTCTAGTGAGCCCCAGAAACTGAGCTGCAACGCACTGACCAAGTTAAGGCATTATTTGGAGTTCTGTAACTAACCTGTGTTTTAACCAGGGGATGCCAGCTCACACCTCTGAAGGCCACACAGCTCTTTCATCACCCAGTGGCAAAAGCCATCTCCACTCTAACAGACCAGGAAGAGAGAGAAAACAAAGAAGAGTTAAAAGGCTTGGTCCTGAGTCAAGCCAAAGCAGCTCCGTAATCACAACTTTTACAGAAGGTTGGTCGCTGAAGAAGGGAACTAGAGAAGGACCAACAGATTTTACAGAGCTGAGGACAGCAGAGATAACAGAGACAGGAGCCACAGCTGCGGCATGCTACCTACCAGGCTACACATGTGTACAAAAGAATCTGCTTGACTCTCACCAATTTTTTTGAGAAGACACAGGACACCAGAGTGCCTTTTTTTCCCTAGAATTTCCCTATTTTAGGATACAATCTTCAAGCCTGATGCACAAAGAGCACCTATATTCTATTTATCTCAAAATCAGGTAATATGAAGACTGACAAATCTATTAAAACATAAGCAACTCCACACAGGAAATTAGCAGAGGAATCAGAGACTGATCAGAAATGAAGGCAAGGGAGCTCTAGAGATCAAAACATTTTAAACACAATTCCTCAGTGAGCACAGAGAGGCCAGCAGTCCAAAGCAGGTTACCAAGAATGTGGAAGGAGTTACTATCCATTCCCAGCAGGGTTCAATCACGTCTTCCCTCTGTTCTTTCCTGTACCTAAATTCAAGCCTCAGCTTTGCAAACTTCATGATCCTGGCACAATAATTCCCAATATACAAGTAAGAGCTCCCTACCAGAGGCTTTCCTGCAAGTAGCTGATAACCTGAAGTAATGACCCATGGGCAGGCAGGGACAGATAAGTCATGCATATTTCTTTTTGAGAATCATTTAGTGAAGCTGAGCAGCTGACTGACCTATGCCAACTCTCCATCACGTGTGAGGTTGGTTGTGTCTCTGCACACTCAGGTGAGTCCCTGGCCTGTCACCTCTGCCGTGGATGAGGTGCAGAGCTGTGACCTGAGTGTCCAGCATGTGCAGCTGGGAGGTGTCACAGCTCATGTGCAGATCACTGCTGAAAGTGTTACCCTGAGCCTGCCTGTCCCCCACCTCAGCACACATACACAGCAACTTCTGTGCAAACTGAAATGATGAGGAGATGGAAAATGTTTGTGAGCAGCCACAGGGACTAAACAGAGCCCGGACTGTTAGGAGTAATTCCTAACTTTCCTCAGGTACCAAAGCAAGGATTCTCAGACTGCATGTAACAGCAGTCTCATCCTTCTACCTGCAGGTACCCAGCACATTCTCCCTGCCCAGCTCCCCAGACAGCCACATGCCTCCAACAATTCAAGCAAGCAACCAAAATGTGTCGCAATAGAAAGGTAGATCTGATTCCCAGATCATTTATGTTACATATATACAAACTTTTTAAAACTACAAACATTTAAAGAAAGTGTTGCAAATGCATCTGAGTTTTTCCTAAACTGCTAAACCCAAAAGAGAACATCAGAGTCCCAGAAAGGCTCCAGTATCCAGACCAAGACAATGCATGATTTCTCTCTTATATAGCATTAGGCAAGACCGGTACAGTATCTGAAAAACCACACAACTTCCCTACTCTTGAAAACCCCAGAATACAGCCCTGCAGATGAATATTCACAAGCCCCCACTGCTGGCTGCAAAAAAGCTATGGATTGACTGCTGTTTATAAATATGAGCATCGAGTGATATTTTTACATTCATTGTTTTTCTTTCAAAAACAATCTTTTAATATCTTTTATTTAAAAAAATCTTCTTTTGATACCTCATATTATATTAATTCACTGTGTCATAAACCAGAACTACTAAAAGATGGCTATAAGGCTATGTTGTTCCATCAAGTGAACATCAAGTGAAAAGATACAGCTCTCCCTCACCAAGGACTACAGCCTGCCCCCAAATACATGCACCTGCTTTCAGAGAATCCATGGGAGATCCAAGCATCTTTTGCCTTGAGAACTGGCCACTGGAACAGGTGAAATACACAAACCAACTCATGAACATGGATGCAAGTAATACGCTTGCCTTCCAGAACATTTACTTCTGGAAGTCTTTCAATAGCAAGTCCGTTTTCTCCTTTTCACAAAATCTTCATGCAAAGAACAGCTTCATTTGCATGTCATAATAATAAATTAAATAAAATAAGCCAGCCGTGCAGGCTAGATAAATATTAGGTTTAGACATGTTGCTATACTATTTAGAGAGCCACAGAAACCAACACACAGCACTCTCACACACACACACAAGCCCTTCCACTAATTAGAAAGGATTTTATCCTGCAAAAGAGGATTTGTAGAAAGAACAACGTTCAGACAAGAGGAAAGGGGAATTAAAACCCAGCCTCCTATATGCTAATAAATAAACTGCTCCATTGCAAGATTCAGATCAAAGGTTTAAAAAGGCAAAATTATGCTACTATTAGAGAATATCAAAATATTACTGTTATCATCACAAGTGGCATATATGCAAAATGCAGTTGCGCAATAATGCCTAGGCAGGTAGAGAGCAACACTAAGTCTGCTGACTAAAAGTGAACAATACACCCAATTTAGGTTCTTTCTAGTCTTTTGGTCATCTTTGCATATGGTGCAAAAGCAGAAGCTACCAAAGAATACCACATCTTGTATAGAATATTAAATAATTTCTTCAGATAAGACTGGTGCAATGCTAGCTAATTTTTAAATCTGCTATGAGTAACACAGTCAAACCTAGTTAGTATCCAAGGAACTTATCTCTTAACACAGAATGCAAGATTATGACGCAACAGCATGAACAATCCCTGGTTGTCCAGTTTTCAGTATAAAGGTAGTGCATAGATCCAAGTTTCTGTTTCAGTTTGCTGAACGGAGAAGGTGCTCCCATGTCACTTTTGCTGGGCAGCCTGGAAAGCTTTCAGTTCCAGCTGGTACCACTCTGGGGCTTCAGGCCCATTCTGCCCCACAGGATTGTGATCGTACCCATAAGCCACTGTCAACTCCTCATCCTTCTCCACAGCCCTGATGGTACGGATACACTTGATGGGCCCAAAACGAGGATGAACAAACCTAGGAAAAAAACATCTTTGCTAGGCTCAGCTGTCAATTCACATACTCTGCCAGCCCCTCCTGCAGTTCCAGAATTTACTCACTTCAGAGCAATACTGCATAATTTGATACTGAATTAGCAGGCTTGAGTCCACCTCGTAAGTATTTAAAAACATGAGCAAAAATGTTCCAAAAATTCCATTCATGTCACTTTTGCTGGGCAGCCTGGAAAGCTTTCAGTTCCAGCTGGTACCACTCTGGGGCTTCAGGCCCATTCTGCCCCACAGGATTGTGATCGTACCCATAAGCCACTGTCAACTCCTCATCCTTCTCCACAGCCCTGATGGTACGGATACACTTGATGGGCCCAAAACGAGGATGAACAAACCTAGGAAAAAAACATCTTTGCTAGGCTCAGCTGTCAATTCACATACTCTGCCAGCCCCTTCTGCAGTTCCAGAATTTACTCACTTCAGAGCAATACTGCATAATTTGATACTGAATTAGCAGGCTTGAGTCCACCTCGTAAGAATTTAAAAACATGAGCAAAAATATTAATTTATCAAAGCATTGGTAGTTCAGCAAATACAGCGTGGTTCTACCCAAGCTAGCATTTAGAGAGCTGTGATGATGCATTTTACAATCGAGAAGCAACACAAAGGTCATGACAAAACTAACAAGTTGCAAACTTCAAGATACTCCATGGTAAGTCCCAACAGACATCAAGCACCTATAAGGCCAGCTCATTTCCAACTCAGCTTAGGTGAGCAGAAACTCCTTCAATGCCTCAACTCTTTACTCCCAGCCCACCACTGGTGCTCATCCAGCTGCCCAGGGATCCCCTGCGAGCCCAGAGAGCCAGGCTGCAGCTTCTACCCTAAAACACAGGGCTGTACTCACGGCTCATAGGTGCAGTTAGGAGTGAAGGAATGGTTGGCCTTGTGCCCCAGTGAGGCACAGTACTTGGCAGCGTGGTTGTAGGGCTCTGGCACATCAATGACTGTTTCATCATCCAGGGATATTGTATTTCCATTGAGGGCCCAGTCTCTGCTGTCTACCTAGTGTACAAGGCAAAAATCCAATGTCAGTGTGGTGGAGGGATCAACTTTGTCAGCAGTTTGAAAGTCAACATTCAAAATATAAGCAAATAAAGCTTTTTGTGGGTGTATGCCATTAAAAAGAACAACCCACACTTTTTAAATCTATACATAGGTGAGCATGCACTTTCTTTCAATTAAACTCCATCATGTTAAATCTAGGGTGGGCAGGTAGTGGGTGTTAGATCCTACTATGAAAACAAAATTTCAGGAGGAGCAATGAAAATTCAGGCTGACTTTTTTCTTCTCTTTACCTCCTGGTGTGTGATTCGCACTCCGTTATAGAAGGACATCACTGTACTGGCTTCTGCTGCTATTTTTGAAAACAATCCTTCTCCAGCACTGGAAATGAGAGAGACATCCACATACACCCTACAAGAGGAACAGGCCATGGAATCAGTGACTGGCTGCAGTTTAATTTTCATGAAGTACAACACTAGTGGGATAAAACCCAATACTTCAGTGTAACAATAAAACTAATAACAATAACAAATTATTATTATTATTTATTATTATTATTATTCAAAACCTCTTTATGGAACTCCTTTCCTTCCTCTCTTCCATATGTTCTCTCTATTTCATCACAACTGAGATTTGGTGGAAAGTTTGGGCTGACTTGGAAAACTTTTATTTTTTTGAAGTGCCAATCTACCACAATGATGCTTCAGTTCAGGAACACTCTCAATAACATATCAGAACCCCAGAAGTCCCCACCAAGCTGGGGTTGCTGGTATGTACATGCACGGAGAAGCAAGAGTTCTCAAGGTAAAGCCCCACATCTCCAAGTACTCAATGTAAATGAAAGCAAGTGTTTTACTTATTTAGATATTATTTAGATATTTCAGAGTATCAGAAAGTGCCTACAGTTGAGGTACACAAAGGGCTTCCATTTTACAAACCTTTATACATCCTTTAAGTTTTAGATGAGAAAAGCTTTGCAAAATTAGGCCCTAAATAGGTAACAGTAAAGAAAAATGGGGAGAAGAAAAAAAATTTACCTCTCTGATTCATAAGGATCAGGAAGAAGGGCATTTGTAGAAATGCAGGATGAAGTAGATTTGTCAAAACTGTATACTGGGCCTAAAAAAATCAAAAAATCAAACATCAATGAAGGAAATAAATTAATTGGCAGTACTGAGAGTATGCAATCCTTAACTTAATCAAGACATTCAAAAATTAAATTTTAATGGCTGCAAAAAATGTTACACTTCCAAAAAAAGGTATTGAACAGAAATGCACCTGTAAAAAGCCTTCAATGAGCTACTGCTTCTTGATTATTTTTTCCCCTTAACATTCTAACATAACAATGCTAACACAAAAAAATGATACACATGTTCTTCAAATTACCAACTTGTAGAGCAGGACTAGATACTTTTTCAAAACTGAGCCTCCTAGTGTCTCTAAATACAACTTAAAAGTAAAACAAAACTTAAAAGGATATATTCAACAGCTCATTAAGAAAAAAAAAACAGAAACAAAAAACACAAAAACTTATTTAGTTAAAATATGAAATATTTTCTAGTCCAGATCCTGAAGAGACTTCAGCCAGAAGATAACATTTAGTAATCAGAAAGCACCCTTGCTATAGTCCTTTATTTTTTGCCACTAATAAGCAACTTAGTGGTACAGCTCTAATTATATTCTTACACCTATCTCCCAAATGCCAGAAGACTACCTTGGGCATAGATTAAGAAGAAGGTGGAAATAAGATGGGAAAAAAAACCCCATAGAACAGAATACTACAAAGTTTGATATAAGGCCTTTGCCCCTGGTGTCCAGGACCTGTTCTGGCTGAAGGCAGCTTCCTCCTGAGTGGAACTTCATCAACAAAGCACAACTGTACCCTCCTACAAAGTAAGTTTTAAGTTGTATTCTGACTTGCTATCATAACTGAGCAAAAATAAACTCAAATGCACTTGCTTATTGAGACCTTTTCACTGAGCTTTACGTGCCTATTTCATATCAAGTGAGACAATTTTTGCTGGCAGAGCAATAAATGCATTACCAGTCCCTGCTTGTAACTGCATCTTAACCCACACTCCTCCAAAACACCACGACCATCTCAGAACAACAAACCCACCCCAGAACTATGGGTTCAAGCCACTAGGTGGAGAAAGCCCCACCCTAACCCTGTGCACTGCACAGCCACTTTCTGTCAGCAGGACCAGACACACAGAAGGGTGCTGATGAATCAGATCATTATACAACAACTGAATCTGGTTCACTAATTCCAATCTCAGCCCAGCAACGTAGGTGCCAGAACATTCACATTCCAAACACTGACTTGCATAAACCCAGCTGACAGCTACAACCAAATCAGGGCCTCACGTGCCTACTGCAGTTATTTCACTGCAAGAAATACACTGCAGCACCATTACCAGGGTGCATGCAGCAGGTTTTCCATCTGGTACAGAGGGCAGCGGGATGTGTGACAAGCAGGACTGTGCCCACAAGCACTAAGGATCTCAGAGTGAGAGAAGTGCTATGAAATGCACTTGGGCAGGACCACACAGGGGCACTTCCCATCTGTTTCCAGGAGAAAGACCATCTTCCTCTCTGCCCAACTCTGTGACGTGGAGAAAGGGCCCCTCACTAACAGCCTGTCATCACAGCCAGTCTCCAGTGAGGAACATCCCAGGAACCAAGCTGTCTGCAGCAAAGGGCTGGTAGCAGGAATACAAGTTTGTGTTAGCTGAACTTACTGCCTGGAACTACTTCAAACTGAGGTTTCCCATCCTCAACAGCTGTCAGCGTTGTCAGTTTTGCTTCTATCATTTCTCCATCTATGAACCTTCCAGAATATGCAGTCTTTCCATCAGGATACACATAGGCTATTTTCTCTCCAGTCATCTCCCCATCTTCATTCACTTCTCCCACAAGGCTGCCTCCATCCTGAGAGCACAGGCAAGAAAGAAAAGGCAAAGCAAAGCATTTAATTTTACTTTACTATCCTTGCTCCCTAAAATTTTTAGCTTTTTATATTTTACATGCATTTGTAGCTTTGTAGATTGCAAATGCGTGGCTGTAGCTTCTCTTTCTTTTCCTATCATGTTCCCCTCCATTTAGGAACAATATGCTAACCTTCTAAACGCATTCCTAAAAGATTCTTTAGTCTTACTCCAAGAAGAGTGGACCTGACATAACAAAAGCTAGGCAAAAGAAGCCTGGGGACTGCTTCCAGTGGGGCAGAACCCGAGGAATTATCACCTCATCAACTAACCTTTTAATTGCATAATACATGATAGTTACATTAATCAACAAACCTTAGAAAATGGTGAATTTACTGTACCACATGCGGGTTTTTGCCATTGAGTACCTGACAGCTTTCAAGTAAAAGTTTGCTTTTACATTCACTCTAATGCTGTTTGGAATTCTATTTTCTAAGAACATTCAATAAATGAAAAGGGTTTTCCCCAACTTTTAAAAATGCATCAGTAAGTTCAGATGTGAAATTTTATGAAAAGGAGAGAGAAACAGACACATGAAAAAGCTCAACAAAATCATTCCAGTTAGGATAAAATTGATTTTCTGCATTGTTTGGAATAGGCAAAACCCAAGGTCTTTCATTCCACGTGGCACAAATATTCAATTTCACTTGGTGAAAGTTATTATGTGTACAGTGTGCAAAACAAGGACCAAAGCCACACAGATGCCCAAATCTGATTACTGTGATACTGTGCTGGAGGAAAAAAGATTTCACACTACCTTACTAATACATGGTACCTCTAAAGACTTGACCCTATTAAGGAAAAATGATTCCCAGAATGCCCCCAACATTAGGTGGTAATCAGTGAGAACAACTGCTTGTGGAAACCATCAACACCAACACTTTTCCTCTCCAAAGTTTATGCATTTCAGCCCCGGGCTTTGTCATCTGTGATTTGCCTGCAGCTCATGTTAGATCTATTTCCAGAACTGCAGAAACGAGATGCATACATTAGCACAGGTCTAACCACTTACTGGGGTTAGGATTTTTCCTTTTGTCTCTTCCTCTCATGCTATTTTGTCCCATCTGTTGCTACAAAACAATAACTACTGCTGCTTAAGAGAACAAAAGATGTGGCCAGGAGGAAGAGGAGGAAGAAGGATGTAGCAGGGGAAGGAGTTTTCTTTGGAAGGGCAAAGACACTGAGATTTTGTTGGGGTGCTGAGGGGCTGGGCTCAGCTCCTCTCTTTTCTCTCCCCCCATGTGCAGTAAGACAGGCTGTGATTGCTGTGGGGATGCTCTTCTGCTGCAGCTCTGCTCCTGGGAGTGCCTGTTGCACTGGGAACTCATTAACAACCCACCTCACCATGCCACATACTGGGGTGCCACAGGGGACACCCTGGCACCCCCAGCCCCTCTGAGGGAGCACCCCCTGCCTGCTGTGACACCCTTCCCCTGCCTCCCCATGCTCCTGCTACAGCTGCAGAGTTTCTGACACATTTCATTTACTCTCAGGGCTCATCCCAGCCCGCCATGGCCGTGTGGGGAGGCGGCCGAGCCGGCGGCACAGCGCCCCCTGCAGGCGCGGGGGAATCCTGGCAGCCGCCCTGCCCGGCCGGGAGCCACCAGCGCCCCTGCTGGCCGTGAGCGGAACTGCAGCGGAGGGGAGAGCGCCCGGCGGCCGCGAGAAGGCTGCGGGCGGGTTTGTGCTCCCGCTGCTGCTGGGCTGGGCTGCTGGGGACGATTGCTTGCCTTGTGATATCTATACCTATCTATCTATAGATACATAGAAGTAAAAGTAATTCAATTTCCCCTATCTTTGCCTGAAAGCCCGCTAATTTCAAAGTTATAATAATTTGGAGGGAAGGGGGTCACAAGGGAGGCTCCTGCCTTCCTTTGCAGACACTTGTCTTTCAAACCTGGACACCACTTCAGGTTTTTATTTTAAAAAAGACAAGGAAACTCCAAATAACACCCCGGAGCAAGACCAGCAGCTGTGTTGTGGAAACAAACTGATTTATAAAAAGCAAGTCCACTGTGCGCAGGCTCTATTTCAAAGAGACACCATTTTGTTCAACTCCAAGGATGAAAGAGTCTCAAGCGTGCTGTAATAGGGAACAGTGAACCTTAAATCTGGGAAAGAAATTGTGCACATAGCATCCTACACAGAGTCATGAGAAAACAATTGGTTCCATGGCAAAGGAGTGGAACACCTTGCGTTGTCTGGCAAGACAATAATGATAAACAACCTCTAATTATCAACATTTCCAGAACACACAGCAACACTTTGTTATCTGGAAGATGAAGCAGGTGATACATGAAGTTAAGGGTCAGCTGTGTGTATTTTATACACTAGGACTGAAAAACTTCTGGCAGCATACACCAAGTATTTGCTGATCCCAATACATGCTTAATGGCAATAGTGAAAAATCAGTAAATAAAATGAACAGCCAGTGTTGGTAAGCATTTAGAAATCAATCTGGAACTAAAGCTTGTGCTATATGTAGCACAGAGTTGGGTTTTGACCAGCAGCTTAATTACATGCAGACATTACCACATTCTTGGCACGAGGTAAGATTGAGAGATTCAACTCTACTGTGTAAGGCTGAGTAAGAATTGTATTTTTAAAAATTTTGCATCAAAAACTCATTAAAAGCTATATAACAGTGACTGCCTTAACTAGCATGGTTGTAAAAGAACATCCAGATTCAAAAAAATAAAATACTGGCTTGTTTTAACCAGCAAATCATTTGTCCACAGCTCCACACAGCTCTCACACTAGTTACATCTGATGTGTTAGGCAAAGCCAGTCTTCACATCGTATCTTGTGGGAGCTTGTGAGCCCACTGGGGAGAGAACAACACTGATCACCTGGAGAGGTGCACCCTAAGCTCCGGGCATTCCTCATAGCTCAGGATGAAGAAAGAAGCTTCCCCCATGGTGCTCTGCAGCACCATGATAGTTTGTCCCAGTTTTGTTCTTGGTCCATTGGCTTTCCCTACCCATTTTACCCTTAGTGTTCATGTTCTACAGAGTTCTCCCTTCCCTGTTTTCCCATTGGTTTATGTAACCCTGCCCATCCACCCTGGCACTCCCTACTGGTTCCTCTGTACCACCCCTGAGCCCTCAGCTATTGGATCCGTGATGCTCTCCTCCGCCCCCTCTTTCCCTGTATTTACAACCTGGACCCTTCTTTGTCTTTGGTCCCTGGGCTCCTTCAGCACTACCTGGAATAAAGCACGTTGGAACTCCATGCCTGGACTCTCCTGTGCCTTCCCTGCTGAGCTGCTGTGTGTTTGTGTGCTGGTGCTCTCTTGGCTCCCACCCCTTGGTGCAAGACGCTCTTGCAGAAGGTTGCGTCCACCACCACCACGGACCTCAACAATATCCTGCAGAAACTGAGACAAACTCTCTCCTCCTACTCTAATAAGAGCGGTGGGTTGCAATAACTGGCATGGCTTCCATGCTCCTCACCTGCAGCCAGCACTACAAAGTGGCAAAATCATAGTCCAGCCTTTACAAAGAGATAATGCATAAATTATTAGACATCCTATTTCTACATTGCATACAAATTATATATAAATGCACTTCCACGGGGCTGGCTTTCTTGGAATCTTGTAGCCTCACTGAATCTCATCTACTGGGCAAAAATTCAACACCAAAACCTTTTAACTTTGTGTTGGATTATCCAAAATCAGAATGCCCCGATCTGTGTGTGCTGATTTTTGGATAGCTGGGTCATGGTGGGTATTTCTTTCAGCTGGGGAGGAAAGAAAAGTACATAATTCTACAATAAGAAGAGCAGGTGGTCAGGTTTACCGGGTAATAAATCCAACAAATTCCATGTCGGATGTTGTCTTTATACTGCCCTTTGAATATCAGCCGCCCGTCACTGTCGTACTCTTGGGCCGGGCCATTCAGCTCTCCATCCACGTAGGTGCCATGAAGGACCACTCCATCCTCATAGGTGTAGATTCCCTGGCCCTGCAGGGCATCATCAACGTAGTACCCCTCCAGGGTGCTGATGAAGAGAGAAAAAAAACCAGCAGTTGAAAACTGTTCACCTCTCAGGGGTGAACCCAAAGCCTCAACGCACTGGAAGACCAAGGTGAAAACCAGAAACTTGTTTCTATGGAGCTCCAAAGGCAGAAAACAACTCACAGCACCCTTTCAACAGGGTGTGCTGCATGGACACAGAATCACTCAACTCCATCACATGCTTGGCATTTTCTGTAGGCTGGAATAGTCAGCAAATGGACACTTCTGGTCAAAGAAAGAATTCTTGCTCAAGCAGGCTACTCTCACATTAGTATTTTCTACCTGCTATGTGTGGACCTTCACTGACATGTCTCTGGAGAGATGAAATTGAGCTGCTGTACATGTGAACTATGACAAGGAATAAACTGCAACCTGCCACAGTTCAGCGTCAGCTCCCCAGCAATACACTTACAGCCATTTGTACAGGCCCCGCTAAAAGCAGCCATTTTTCATGTATTTCTCCTAAAATCAAACACAGCCTGTCAAACAGAACTAGTGCTGCACTTGGATTTAAACAGAGAAACATTTCATTTTGGTTTTGTCTTGCAAACCCTTTACTCTCACCATAAAAGAGGATCTATTCAGATATTAGCATAAAGGAACACAACCTGTTTAGCTTTTACTTCACCATGCTTAGCTAACAGCCAGCTGTCAGCATATACACATATTTTCACTGCACAATTATTTTTCAGATGCAGATGTCTAATGTAGAAGCTGACACAGTGTCTGTGAGCACATGACTCCACATGTTTTACCACATAGATATGCAAGAGTTGCGGAAGGAATGTTTTTTCAGAATTCACTTTCTTGCTTCTAAAGCTTCATGCTCTGTTTTTATGTAACTTTGGCAAACAGGATGAGGTTTCCATGGGAAAATATGTTACAGTAAAAGCCTCAGTGCACACCAGATGCAAAACAACAAGGGGCAGGAACATAATTTTACTTTTCAGTCAAATGGATTTCTTGATCCAGGTTGCTACAGAGCTGCACAGACAGCTAGGGCACTACAGCACAGGGAACAATGAGGGAACCACCAGAAATCAGTGCCTTTACTTAACTATGAATGATGCCACTTTTCCCTCTAATTTATCACAGATCACTAGATTTTAATTCCATTGTAGTGAGAGCACACATAGTGTGCACATGTAGGATTACTCTTTAAAAGAAGCAGCCACCCCCAGTTTACACAGTCAAAAATCCTGTCTTGTTATCTTTAATTGCACTAGTTGAAGTTAAAACATTGCTAAATTACAACAGTGCTTCTTTGGCCCTGGAAAGAATATATTTTCTTTTACTGTAACTCAAACTTTTATGTTTTCTCTCTTTGTATTAAGCTCCAAACAGTGACCAAAAGATCCGTCTCATCTAAGGAAATCAAAAGGATGATACCTTAAGAAATAAGTCTATGTCCTTCAAGCCCACCTAAAAAGTCAGGTCCAGAAACTTTTATGCTGTTCAGTTTCTGAGCTACTTTCACCCTGCTCCTCACTTCACTTTAAGTTCTCAAAGTGTGGTGTCTCCAGCCAGACACAGTAACTGCAATTAAGACTTGACCAGCACAAAGATGAATAGCTTCTGTGTCTTCCATAAGCAAAACCTTTTAACACAAACCCTGAACTAGCCTGAATTTCCCTGGTTTGCTCCTCAAATGATCATACTTCTGACAACATAAATTCTAGCACAGTCAAGATTTATCAGATGTACTGTCTTCCCATTATCCACTATGCCTTGAAGGGATGGAACATACTTCTTATCTAACAATTAAACCAATTATATGGATTGGGGGGAAAATACTTTCTCCAATGTCATTACAGGGATTAAGTTGATATCTATAGAGACTGATCCATTTAGCTCTCACTCCCTCTATATGGGAACATGGAAAACTTTTTCCATAAAAATAATAGTTTTCTACTGTGTTCTGGGAGATGTCAGTTTACAGGAGTTTCCAATTAGGGAGGAAGGGCAGCTGCAGCTCTGTGCCAAGAACGGCTCTCATGCCTGCCTTTATAGTGCAAAGAGTTCTGCAAAATACACTCCAGAAGCACTGGCACCAAGGAAAGTTCAAGTCCACAATCCAAAACAGGGAGTATGCCAGAGGGCAAACTTCTCTCTCTTAAAGAATATGCTGTGATTTGTTGCATTTTGTTGAAGGGGAAGGAAAAAACCAAATAATATTTCATTCCAGATTCCATTCCCTTAAATGACCAACAGGAAGGGGCCAGTTATTTCAGTAAAGGGAAAAGTTTTCTTTACCAAACAAGGCAGCTAGTCCTATTCCCCAATACTCAAAAAATGAGAATGCTGACACTGCAGCCAGTCCTGTACTTGACAGAACTCAGCTGCTCCCCAACAACAGAGGAACAGCAGTACAGCTGTCAGCCTTTACTCAGCAGCCTGCCAGGGAAACACACCCACGAGTGCTGAACCAGCTAGCTTACTGCACAGGATTCTGGAAAGGGAGAGCTGCTCAGAGACATTTTTGATACTTATTGCTCATCTTCATGAGCAATCAGCCTTGTCCATGGCACACTTAATGGAAACAGCATGTCCTGTTTTATGCCAAGTCATTCTTACGACGTGTCATGATTCCTGAACCATCCATTTCAGAAAGCTAGTCTTAGTCTTGCTAGCTGGACATAGTGGGATAAATGACATCTTCAGTAATTATCTACTGCTCAGTTAAGGCTGCTTTAGCTAACTTAAAATATGTAACAGTTAAAGAAAATATCCCATTTTCCAAAACCACGCTACAGACTATTTTTTTCATATTTTCATTCTGCTAGTTCCTAAAGTCATCAGTGGCCAGCTATTCCAGTTTTTTAAGGGTTATGAAAATTGAGAGAGAAAAAAAAAAGAAAAAAAGTTGGCAACACTCAAGCAGTACAAAGAAGGCTCAGCAGCAACCTGACTCTTCCTAGTAAATGCTGCCTGTACCCTGGATTATATGGAGGAGCAGCCCTACAAACAAAACAGTGGGTCAGCTCCTCTGACTGTACAATCAGCAGCTACTCTGCTGAGATCATCCACCAGCACAGAAACATTATGTACGTGTGTCCATAGGGACACTGTCTGACAACTTACACCAAAACTATTTTGGCAACTCAGCTGCTGGGCAGTACTGATTTTCAGTTACTCAGAGAAGATTTAATAAGGGCATTATCAACAACAGTGAGGATTTTTCTTCATCCAGGCTTGGAGGCCTAATCCCTCCCTACATAACTGAATAAATATATTATCTTTGTCATGAAATAAAACCCACAATCCTCAGTATGAAGCAAGTGCAAAGGCAAGTACAGACAAGGAGCTGATTCACTGAACAGCACAATACCTCTGCTCCTGCTCAGAATTTTGCTGAGCAGGAAGACAGCAGACCCAGCATGACTGTCAGTTTAACAGCCGCTATTCAGAGTGTCACCAACAGCTGCAAAACCACGAAGAATCGTGTCATTTTATACATTTGCTGCTCCCTTGGAGGAAGTTCTGAGCAACTGCAGACAGGAATGCTGCAGTAGTGGTGGGGGAAAGACTTATAAGGTGTTCATAATGAGGATCAGAGAAGAAAACACATGCATAGGCATGGACTAGCCCGATTTCATTGTCACAATTCCCAATGAAAAGAAGGGAGATGATAGGTGGTGTTCTGAAAGTAAATCAGGCCACAAGCAACTTGCAGAGGATTACTAGAGCTGCTAACAAACCTGTATTTAACTCAGTCCTTTAACTGATAAACAATTCGACAGAGCAGAAGGCAAGCCTCTCTGTCAAGGTCTTGTATCTGTGTGCAAGAGCTGGCATAGGGAGCTCCTGGTCCAGTTGCACTTTCTGTGCAGCTCTATAAGGCAAAGAAGTCCACCTGAAGTAATGACCTTCGATGTACAAGTCATTGTCAGCATGGTTTTCAATAGTCCTGACCACCTCCCATTCTTATGATTTCTAATCAGCTCATAACTTTAAAGTGCTAGAAGAGCTCACACCACTGCATTCTCCCTCCAGGAAACAACTACATTACACACAAAGCCTGTGTGTAATGAGCCACAGGAATGGCTACAGCAGCAGCAAACTCTTCAGCTACAGTTTTTAATGAGAATTTTTATCCAGAAACTCAGCAGTATACAATCAATGTATATTAGTTTTGCATCGCTACAAGCAGAAGGAAGAATACAGAAGAAAAATCAAAGAGTCAGAGTGTACCTTCCATCAAAAAAGAAGAATTTGCCACGGCCATTCTTTTCTCCATGCACAAAAGTTCCTTCAAATCTGTCTGTTGATGAATAGGTTACTGTACAGAATCCATGCGGCAGCCCATCATCATCTAGATGCCCTGAAATAAAATCCAAACAAAGAGCAACAGAACACATTAATTATTATGCAAGATTTTATATATGCTCTCATTATGTACCTACTTGCAATGCAGTAGCTCCCTAGTACAAAACAGTAATTCAGATCATTGCTGTTAGGAACAGTGATCAGACATTCTGTACAACTGAAGTTTGTACCTGTGTAACACATAGTTTTAAATAAAAATAAAATAGAAGGATAAAAGAAAAGGGATGAGAGACAGGATAGAGAAGATAATAAGCAAAACTGGCTTCTGAAAGAAACAAGGTTTATAGTAGTCTAACTTGTATAAATATACATCTTCAAAAGTATAAAAATTATCTAAAACATGTATTTAGTGGCGAGAACGGGATAAGAAAAGGTTTGATTTTTTTCTTTTGATAAACACATGCCTTATGATAATATGGGTGTGCCACGACACAGCTGTATTCACGGGAATTTAAAGAAATAAAAGTATGTAACATCCATAATGCTGTGCCCTTGCAATATGTCAGCCAACGTGGCATGTAACATTTCAAATGCTGCTCTCCAGTGCCTTCCAGATGTGTTCACCTTACATCCTGCTCCTACCCCGGCCGTATCAGTTTTCCCTAGTACAGCTGTTGCACAAACGGAAAGCACAGACAACACCCTTGGATCCTCACCTGCATAGTTTGTGTCTTCTTGAATATACACGGCCAACTCTACTAAGTTAAAGCATAATAAGGCTCCTACTGCATCTCTGCCTCTTCAAAGCCAAAGGAGAACGACAGAGAAGTGTTTCCAACAACTTCTGGTTGTTTTAGCTGTGTGATCTCTGGCTGCAGAGCTCAGCAGGGCTGCTCTCAGCACAGGGACACACCTGAATGGGTGCTACAGCTCCCACAGTGACATTTTATCAGGTATACATTTTGCATGAAAACTGTAAAATAAATAACAGCTAGCCTATATTTATATTCTTCCATGCTTCTAACTCAAACATTACCTCTGATTCCCCCAGTCCCCTGGTGATGCACACACAGCCTCTTAGAGACGAGAGACAGTGTATGCATCCATTTCTGCAGGCTTTGGGTCAAGCTCTTCCCGGAACACATTTGCCCTAACCTGAAAAGGTTCATCACACATATGGAAAGGCAGAAACAAACTTCAGTGTGAGGGGGACTGATTTACAGCCCAGGCTAATGCAGGCAAAAAGATGCACTTCAGTACTACCAGACCTTGAGTCCAGTGCCCAGAGAGGGAACAAGCTGGGCAGACTTCACTGAGTAGGGAAATGCACCTAGAACAGTGTACAGGAGAAAGTAACAGCGAGGAATCTGAACTCATTCAAGAGCCAGGCTTCCCTCCTGCACCTTCCCTTCCACGCTCCACCAAGTTTCTCTTGCACCTGCACATGACTGTGCCCTCACTTCACAATCCCTAGTCCAAACTACATTAAAAACAGTTTAAAGTTTAAGAAGCCAGTAAAGCCAATCAGGCACTGATTATCAGCTCACAGCAAGAGAAAGAACAGAGTAAAAAGAGACAGCAAAAAGTGGGAGGGAAAACACTCTTATCAGTAAAGGCTTTTAATTACTTTGAAGAGGAACTCTTTAAACAGAAACTGCTCTTTCCAAATAGAAGAAAGGTTTTTCTTCCCTCCCAGTCTGTCAGGATACCCCTTTTTGTAGAAAAGACAAATTTTAGCTAAATGTAACCAATTATTATTAATGGTTAAATATTAATAATCAATACATTAATAACCTATTTAACTAAAAGGTCAGTAACATTTCTGATGTGGACACCTCTTTTAGACCAAAAACTATGTCAATACGTATAGTTTTAAATAAAAGCATTTTTAATTAAGTTTTATCAATATAGAAGGGTACACTGGTGTAAGTTAACAAACCCTAAACAGTATAATACCAGTTTCCCCGTCACTACAGGGACAAAACTTTTTATAAAACACTTGGATTAAAAAAATACACTGATAATACTGGTACATCATACCATTTTACAAAAATAGCCAAAGCAACAAAAAAAACAAACTCTTGCAGCTTTGTTCTCTGTGATTATTCAGCTTTGTCAAGATTTTGCTGGAATGCAAAGCCCAACAAAAAAGCTGCCATGCCTGTACAGAGAACACATGTCAGGCCTTTTGCACAGTAGGATACAGACTACCTCAGGGATTTAAAATAGTCAGCTTTGATCCAGTGGCCTCTATACAGGGTCTTAATCTCAGCCACAATACAAAGAATCCAATTATTCTAATGTGCTAGAAGTTTCCCCTTATTAAAAAAAATAAAGCCATGCCCCCACCACTGCAACAAAACAAGAAACACAGTCTCTCTTGGTCAATAATATGGGAAAAATGCAATTTCAAGTTTTATAACATAAATACAACATTTTTTGTTTTGGCTGTAATTCTGTTTCAAATTAAGTCAATGGAAAAAATCCTCATCATTTCATGGGGAGTAGTGTGTTCCACTTCCTCACCACTCTCCTCCATTTACAAAAAATAAACCCAAAACTTCTAAACATATTTTTAAATTATTATAAAACCTCGCTTTTGTTGCTTCATTAAGGGTCTCCTAAGACTTCCTCTCAAACTCAGACAATGAACTTTTCAAGAAAAGGAACTACCCTAATACGGGCTAGTTCACAATGGAGTCACTGAAACCACTGGTGTATACAAATCAAAGATAAAAATCCCTTTACTGTCAGTATCACTATTACTTAACAGATGACACATAACATGCATCATCAATAAAAGACTTTGGCCACAAAGATGCCAGAAGGATCACAACAATAAACCAAACTTCCCCCTACAAAGGCAGAAGTGCTGATTTCTGTATTTCTAACTTCCTTTAGGTAAATTCAAAATCCTGTTCACCTCCAAAGAGCAACCTGCTATTGCTGTTTCACTCAGAAAAACACACACATTCATATACACTGCTAAAAAAAAGATGCTTTAAAACTGTGTTTCCTTTGTGCATTGAGATGCCAAACAAATCCAGGATACAGCAGAACACTTTATCTGTGATGTAAGGATGAAAACTGCGACTCCTTGCCCCAGGATGTATCTGTGATACAAGGATGAAAACTGCGACTCCTTGCCCCAGGATGTATCTGTGATATAAGGATGAAAACTGCGACTCCTTGCCCCAGACAACTGCAACCCACAGATCTGAGGAGGCAGGAGGAAAGGCAGTAGAAAACCACATCTGTGAAGGCACAGGGCACACCCCATGCATAGCAGAGCCTCACTTCCCCCAGACCCATGTTCCACACAACAAAGATTCTCTGGCTCAGACAGCAAATCCAGCTCTGAGCAGCAGCTGCTCAGCTCACATGTGCTGTCAGACTCAGCTGTCGTGCAAGACAAAAACCTTCCCTGGAACTGCGAGGCCTAATCCCTCTGCTACAGGAGACACACGGCCAGCACAAGCATTACCTGCACCTCAGGCAGCTCCTTGCTCCCTGTCCCGACAGCCGAGCACCCTGCCCCGCTATTCCCGGCAGGACCACGGTCCTCCCTCCGCGAGGAATCTTTGGGGCGCCAGCGCTTTCCCGCAGAGGGAGATGCCAGGCTTTGTTTCCCTGCTCCCAGACGCCCGGCGGGATGACAGCGCGCTGGGCAGCTGCAGCCCTGCCCGGTGAGGCTTCCATCAGTAACTCGCCTCCAGAGGACACGTGCCTCTGGGTTTAAACTCCTCAAGGGTTAGCTCTCCACACGCGAGGGGTGAACCGCACACAGGGTTTTAGTTATAAGGCGGCCCACCCCGCTCCCGTAAGAAAAGCTCCAGCCCTGCTGCCCATGGGTATGGCAACAGAAGAAGGAGTCTCTCTTTCTTTTCCCTTCTCCACCTGCAGGTATGTGACAGCAGCCCCGGCTCCCTGGGCTCTCCGCAAGGATGGGCATCCCCACGTCCCTCAGCCGCCGGGGGAAGGACCGCGCACCGGGAGCGCGGGCTGCAGGCTGCCGCCCGCAGGGGGCACAGCAGCGGCCGTGACTTATTTTCGACAGCGAGAGCCGAGCCGCCGCCATCCCCGCGCCGGGCTGCGGGGCCGGAGCGCCGGGCGGCGGAAGGCACGCACGGCGCCCGCCCGGTGCGGCCCCGGCCGAGCTCCGCCACGTGCGCGGCGCGGCCCGGCCGTTGCATAAGCGCACTGA
>NW_024374923.1:1876058-2074646 GCF_014805655.1 Passer montanus | reverse complement strand
GGCCCCCTCCCGGGGGAGGGCCCAGCCCCGCCCTGAGGGCGCCGCCGAGCGCGGCCCGGAGAGCGGAGGGGGCGGGAGGAGCGGCGGGCCCGCCCCGCGGGGTGGTGGCCGGGGAGCTCGGCCCCCGATGGGAACTCTCCGCCGGGCCCGGGCTGCTGCGGTGTGGCCCCGCGTACGGCACTGAGGGCACGGGAACGCCAGTGCGCTCCGCGCTGGTCCTGCCGCGCAGTCCGTGCTGTCCGTCCGCCGGCCCGCTGACCCCGAGTGGCGTCGCTGTAGTTCCCTTGGCAAAGGCGGAGGGTCCCCAGCAGCTCCAAGACACCTCCATTCCTACACCAGGGACCGCTGGCCTGCTGCTCTTGCCACAGAGTCACAGAGTATGCGGAGTTGGGAGGGGTCCATTAGGATGATCGAGTCCAGCTCCTGGCCCTGCACAGCAACATCGCAAAGAATGACACCCTGTGCCTGAGAGCACTGTACAAACACTTCTTGAGCTCTGTAAGGCTTGGTGCTGTGACCTCTTTCCAGGGGAGCCAGTTCAACCTGCTCAACCACTCTCTGGGTGAAGAAACTTTTCCTGACATCCAATCTAAAGCTCCCCTGACACACCTTCAGGCTGCTCCCTCAAGTCATGCCACTGATGAGGAGAGTGAAGAGATCAGTGCCTGCCCTGCTGATTCCCCTCCTGATGAAGTTATAATCACACTGAGGTCTCCCCTGTCTCCTCCTCTCCAGGCTGAACAGACCAAGTGACCTCAGCCACTCCTCATACAGCTTCCCCTCAAGGCCCTTCACCATCCTCATGGTCCTCCTTTGGACACTCTCTAATGGCTTCATGCCTTTTTTATACTGTGGCACCCCAAACTGCCCCCAGCACTGGAGGTGAGGCCGCCCCAGTGCAGAGCAGAGCAGGACAATCCCCTCCCTTGCCCAGCTGGCCATGCTGTGCCTGGTGCCCCCCAGGACACAGTTGCCCTCCTGGCTGCCAGGGCACTGCTGACTCACACTCAGCTTTCCATCGAGCAGGACCCCCAGGGCCCTTTGCACAGCGCTGCTCTCCAGCCCCTCATTCCCCAGGCTGTCCGTACACCCAGGGTTGTCTCATTCCAGATTCAGAATCTGGCCTTTCACTTGTTAACTTTCTACTACTGAGATTGCCCACCTCTAATTTGTTGAGGTCTCTGCAGGGCTTCTCTGACCTCTAGGGAGTTGACAAGTCCTCCCTGTTTACTATCATCAGCAAACTTACTTAGCATTCCTTTGAGTCCAGCATCTAGGTCACTAACAAAGATGTCGAAGAGCCAAGGACGGAGCCCAGCAGAACCCCAGCAGTGACTGGACACCATTCTGATGTCACCTCATTCCCTATAATCCTTTGGGCCTGACCTGTGAGCCAGTTGCTCACCACCACATAACACGGTTACCCAGCTGTGTGCTGGACATTTTGTCCAGAAGTACACTGTGACAGACTGTATCAAAGGCTTTGCTGAAGTCCAAAAGGGTTACGTCTGCTGGCTTTCCTAGATCAGTTAGGTGGGTTACCCCATTGTGGAAGGAAATCCGTTAGACAAGCAGGACTTCTCCATCATGGTGCTGAAGGATTTAATTCACAAAACACACATAATCACACTCTTGGATCTCAGTCTTGCAAGGAAGGGTGACAGAGCCAAGCAGAGGGTGCAATTTTGGAGCTCTCACCCAGGGGATGTAAGGATGGTGCTTTGTCACCACCATGCTAATGTGGGGACCTTTCTCTCCACTACAGCTTGATCAGGCATCACCTTAAAAGAAAAGCAGAGTGTTTCTAGGTCTTCCAGACAACTGTCTTGGGAGCACAGGAAGTATCTCCATTCTACTGGAGGTGACCTAGACACTAAGGGCTCTGTGAGGAGACACTGATGGAATGAGGCTTCTTCAGCCTAGAGAAGAAACAGCTTCAGGGGAACTCAGCAGCAGCCCACCAGCACTTACTGCAGTGCTACCATGAAAACAGGCTTGTCACAGTGCCCCACAAGAAGGACAAAAGGCATGACTGAAAACATGACCTAAGACATGACATAGAGAGAAATTTGCTCGCTGATGACAACAGCCAAGCAGTGCAGCACATTGTCCAGAGAGGTTCTGTAGTCTCCGTCCTTTGGAGCATTTAAAGACCGACCCATGAAAGCCCCAGGCAGCCTGACCTGACCTCAGAGCTGCCCATTCTGTAAGCAGCAGGCTGTAATAGAGACCTCCAGTGGTCCCTTCCCACCTGAAGGTCTCACTAAGTCTACACTGAGTCATTCACACGCTGCCAGGCAGTGCTGCTGAAGGCAGGGAATGCATCCCGCCAGGAAAATGGGACAGCTACAACTTAAGAAAACAAAATAATTAGATATGTCTGCAGAAAGAGAGTCTGAAAATCTTTTAACTAGAATAATAATGCTAGTGTTTGACCTAATTGACATGAAAATTAATCTTGAGAGCTTTGGGGAGGATTTGATTTTTACAGGAAGCTTGAGCAGAACAGAGGGTCTTGCCCCTGTATCATGGGTGGTTAATTTAACTGAAGAACAGTCAGTTTTGCTGTTTAGGATAGAAGATTTGTGGTTTGAAGCCCACGTACTTGAAACAATTCTAACCTCAACTCTGTGAAAAGGAAGGAGTAAATATTGAGCACAATAGGAACCCCTATGCAAAGTACCTGTTTTGTTTCAGTACCTGTGAGTCCCTGAAGAAACTAACTCATAATCAGAACATACATAGTGTTGGAGTTATCAAAGGTGATGTGCTTCAGCTATGAACATTACTAGTAGTCAGAAAAGAGATGAGGCTGTAGGGCTGCAGCTGAAGTAGGTATGCCTTTTACTGGAAGAAAATAAAAGTTCAGGGAATACAAGAGAAAGCGAGGAAGGCCAAAATTGGACAGTAAAAATGCTGAAGTTACAAGTTCTCCAAATATAGGAAATCCCCCTCCATGTGCGGTGTTCCCAGCTCTGTGCACAAGTTCTTCTCCTGCCTCCTGGTCATGCAGATGCATGACCACTACTCTTCTTTCAGAGGGTCCACGCCTTGCTCTGTGATTACAGTGCTGCCTTCTGCTCTGACCATTCTACATACAGCCTCAGGCCTTGCTTATTTATTTCCTACCCTTCACTGCATACAGGGGTGACACTGTGAGAGCTTCTGCCCTTCCCTCTCCATGGCACCCATCTTCCTCCCACATTAAATTACATATTTTTGCAGCAGTGATGGCACTAGGCATGTTACCCTGCTGTGGCAGGAGAGCTAACAGGCTTGGGCTGAAGCTATTAAAGTGTCCAACAAATATCAAGTGCTGGATTCTTGTCAAGAGTTCTTAGCATCACACAGCATCTCACATGGTCAAAGTGTAATTTGCATTAACTTCAACTGCAGCTCTAAGAAGAGCAGAGCAACCCTAAATGGAAATGATACATACACTGTTTTAGCATTTGATGTTGGATATTAAGAAATGGGGGGAAGTTTAACATCAAACTAAGAAAAGCCCACCCACCCATTACCCAAAGCCAAGCTGCTGCAGGAGAGCTCAGCCATCTGCTGAGCTATTTCCCAGTGCCCCTTGCAGAGTGCAAAACAAGTGGCCATCATCTGCCAACAGTTTGGTTCAACCAATGTGCCCACCTTGGGCGCAAACTCTTAGTAGGCTGCAGTGTTTAGGGGTCACATCACTTTAGACTTGGCAGACTGCAGAGGCATCTCTAGGCTAGTTTATTAACTCTAAACAGCCAAGCAGACCTGTTGGGGCTCACAGTGTCTCTCCACACCATTAGGCATTGTTCAAGCTCCTTCCAGCTACTAAAACTAGCTGCAGCTGCTAGGACTGGTTGCCTCTTTTATTTTCACCTGAGCAGGGGCTTGATGCTGGCTTGTTCTCCTTAAACATTAACTCCACATCCAACAGTCTATGGTGTTGTTGTTTATACAATCCCTTCCCTTGCCTATTACTTAATGACAACCTCTGGGAGGAAAAAAACACCCTAAATCTCCCTGCACTACTCTGACTTTGGTAAGGATCCTTTGGCAATGAGTTCATAAAGAGAGCAGCAAACCACACAATAATGTGGAGATTGGACATGCAATTTCTGTTCTGTTACTTCATTGTATTTCAGTTTGGAAGAGCATTTTCCTTAAACATGAGATTTCTAAATAAAACAAGTTCATGAGATTTCTAAATAAAACAACAAAATGTATCACAGTTAATCCCAGCTGTGCTCCTAAGGTTATGGAATTAATACAAGGACTGGTAGCACCAGGACATTGCCACCTACGGGAAGGAGATGGTTGGGCAAGGTGTGACTGTCTTCCACAGGGCTGTTGGATCTGCTTGCTCAAAGCAACTAGACGATCCAGAGATTTGTTATCTCTGAGGTTTTGGAAGATTTTTTCTGGTTTTAAATCAACAAGACAACACAATAATATCCATCAGCATCTGCCTTCCTGCCCCTTCCTTACAGTTTCCCTCCTCTTTACTCTTCTGATGCTTTTCCCTGCTCTCAGCACTGAGCCTGGCCAGCTCTCTCCCAGGCTTCCAGTGTGCCAGGCTCAGCTGCCCATGCTGCCATTCTGCCAGAGCTCAGGTCCTGCTGCCTCATATCAAATGGCTTTTGGCATGTCTAAGTAGGACAGGCTTTATTAAGACAGAAAAAGGAATGACTGCTTCCTAAAACTACTTGAAATGCTAAAATAAGGAATACATTTTTGTACACTCCACACTGTTGCTTATTTAACCTGCAGTGTGTTTACAAAGTTGTCTGTTTCTGGAAGGACAGTGCTTGAAGGCTTAAATCAAGGCAGAGTGGATTGTTCTTTGGCGATTCCTGACCTGTTCCTTCAGACATTTGTAACACAAAAATGGCTCCTCTAACACATGAAAACGTTTTAATCTCTTTAACATCTTTAACAAAGCAGCAATATAATTTATTAATACAATTTATATTTAAAACTCTGTAATTTTATTATTATTGCTGAAGTTGGTTACCGCTGCTTCTTTGTCAGACTCGTTGATATTTTTGGCCAGGGCTTTAGCAGCCTGGGTCTCTGCTGAGGGGCTCTAGCATTATGGATGTGCTATTATTAAAGTTGCAACATTAGCACATGTAGAGGCAGCCATTTATCTCCAGTTTTGGTAGGAGGCTCCCAAATTCAGGGCCAATGTGGATGGTCAGGCCCTCAGGGTCTGGGTATGAACACCTTGGGATAGTGCGTTTTACTGGATAGCTGGACAGAAATTTCCTGGTTTTCTGCTGTGGGAGGATCAGAACTATCCCAAATAATGCCACAAAACCCTGTGTTTTTAAAACCCCGGAGACCAGGTAAGTCAAGAACTATGTTATCAAACTCTAGGAGACCCAAGGCTGAAAGAGACAAACGTGTCCAAGCTGTTTATCTGGAATGAACACTGAACTATTTCCTTGGCAACGTTTCACTTGATAGACTGACAAAGCTTCAACTCGAATGCCCAATTTTCAAGACACTTCTTTGCAGCCGGGTTAACGGAGGTTGGGCTGATTATTCATGAAGCCTGAGCCTCTCTGCAGACAATTTACAACTCCTGTCTCCTCCATGCCTTACTGGCTGAGGTACTTCACCAGGTGCAGTGAATGGTTTTTTGCAGGTCAGTTTCTGAGCAGCCAGAGCTCAGAAACTAGAAGGATTTATGTGGCTGATTGCCTGTCAATAGGCTTAGATGGAGAAATCCAGAGAAGGAACGCTATGGGAAGAAGTACATATATATATTCTCAAGTTCTTTCATCATCATATCATAAAATGCTGTCTCGTCCTGTTGCAAAAGTGGGGTCAGTTTAGTTGTTCTCTTGCACTGGGTGATTGGGAATTTGGACAGAATAATTTTATATTGCACTGTATAGCTTATGTGGTTTGTTACCCTTTCCCCCATCACATGGCCTTTCCCTCACCTGTCCCGGTACCACCTGGTGGTCTCTCCCCTGGGTTACCCCTCCCCTCGCCACTCCTCACTGGTGTCCTATTGGCTGTGGATCCCTCTCTCTCTCTGTCCCCATCCCAGGGAATAAAAGCTCCCTGCCGCCAGGGAACGCTCTCTTTCTGCCATGGGTTTGCCCGCCTGATGTGTCTTGGAATAAAGTACAACGTTTCCCACGTGGAGGAGAGCGCTTCTCTAATCTTTTACCTCCGTCTATGAATTATCGTGTGGGCAAGGGTCTGTAGCTAGCCGGAGTGGACCCCAACAGCCCAGGCAACACGATTCTCCAGGTGGCGCCCACGACAGCCCAGGAAGGGAGGATTCTTTGTGATAGATTTCTTAAACGAAAATAAAGCGTAAAAGCAGCAAGTATTTACTGATGAAGAAAAACAAGTGTTCTTATCGAAGCGGGATAGAAAAGGGTGCAGAGAGGGAAAAAGAGAGATGGAGAGGGAAACGGAAGGCAGGGACAGATGGTTACCGCCGTTCCCGGGGCGCTCCGGCGGCGTCAGCTCGGCGGGTGCTGGAGCTGAGGGCTCTGCGTGCCGCGGCTCGGAGCGATTTCCACGGAGCAGCAGGCGGTGTGTCCAACATCGGCGCAGAACGGGCTGCCGTGGCTGCGGGCGATGTCGCGGAGCAGCGCAGGTTGTCGCGGTCGGGGCAGGGTGCAGGCTCCGTCGGGAAGCACGGGAGCAGGGGGCTGTCACGGCGTCCGGCTGCCTCGGGAAGCGGCGAAGCACGGCGGGCACACGGATGCGGCGGCCAGGGAAGAAGCAGGACTGCGGCAAGAAAAAGGCGGAACGCCCATAAACCTCCAAGAAACCTAAGGAAAAACGGCACTCATCGTGTCGCGGTTAGCTGCTTTTATGTGCTAAGGCTTCTGCCATAGCCCAATTTCCCGGGTATCTTTTCCTAGGTATCTGGGCAAGGCAGCGTCGCTTGCAGTGCACTCAGGGGAAGCTTTCTCAGCCCTGCTTGGCTGTCAGGCGAAGGCTCCCCGGGACACGGCTCACAGCACGGATACAGCCCCTATAGCATTTTTT
This sequence comes from Passer montanus, assembly GCF_014805655.1. Classification (NCBI taxonomy): domain Eukaryota; kingdom Metazoa; phylum Chordata; class Aves; order Passeriformes; family Passeridae; genus Passer; species Passer montanus. Next base: position 2,067,641 of record NW_024374923.1, on the reverse strand, counting down.
AAACCTCACGTATAACGTATGTTGATGCATAAATAAAAATCGAATTGGTCCCTCTCAGATGCACAAGGCTTGTGCTATACAGATGAAATACTGCAGGGCAGAGACTGTGTGCCTCTTAACTGCTTGTAGAGTCACACGTCCATCAGTATGGGCAGATTTCCCTTTGCAACTGAGTGCTCTGTTAAGACATGACTGTGTTTAAATTGAGAGGGAAGATGTATGTTAATGCCTTCACAAACAAATATGCATTTTTATTTTTATTTTTTTCATAATAAAGAACTGTTATTCCTACTACCATATCTTTGCCTGAGAGCCCCTTAATTTTCAAAATTTATAATAATTTGGAGGGAGGGAGTTTACATTTTCCATTTCAAGAGAGGCTCCTACCTTCCTTAGCAGACACCTGTCTTTTCAAACCAAGACAGGAGCAAACTGTGAGAAAAGTTTTCAGTGCAAAGCAGAGTTTGAATTTTTAGTCCATAAATTCTCATGGCTGATCAGTAGAGAAAGTCTTGTGTAACACATAAGGCTTGCTTGGTGTGTGCATTTCTTACTGACCTCTACTGTAACATTTGAAATTGCTTGCCATGCCTGAGATTGAAGAAGTTTATCATATTTCCCAGCCTTTTGCATGTACACATTACCTAGAAGCTGTTCTGTTTTCTAAATCAAATTCCATCCTAATCTAATTGCTAAAGAGGCTCTTCCTCTGCTGGATGAACTCCACAAACCCCGGCATGTTGTCAGTAATGACATCTGAGCTACACTCTGTTCTCTTGCTTACTCTGGGAAGCTTGTAGTACTCTTTTCACAGGCCACAAGACTTAAGACTAGATAGGAGTAAAATTAGAAATCAGGTAGATGGAAGCATAGCAACTCTGGTGGAGACTTCTCTCTCCATTATGGGGAAAGGATGTGTCTCTCTGTCTTCACAGCATCACTTTACTAAGTTCCCTGGTTGTTCTATGCATCTGATTTACAGCAAATTGTATCATGTCTAGACTTCTGAGAAAGGTAAAGTAAAAGCCAGTGGGGTAGCACAGGCACCTGAAATTCAAGTAACAACTAGTCTGAATCCAGTTTTCTCATCTGCCAAATAATTAGTGGCTGGCTCGACATAGTGGTTTCTCATGTAATTTCTCTAAGTAGGGGTTTGATATTTGGTATTCTTTCTCAAAATAACATTGCATTAGTCTTCCAGTGATGTGCCATTTTCAAGCCTTTGTCTTTGCAAGCCTCCAGACAGTGGTGCAGTGAAAGCTGGCTGGAGTCCTTCAGATCACTGCCGGTCCCACTTGTGGCTGGAGAGATTAAGGATTAAAAGCTGGTTGTGTTACTGTGCACATCACTGAGTTTAATATCAGGCATCTGCAAAGACATTGAGTAGCATATCAGTCTGTGAGTTTGCCCTCTATTACCTTAGGGGTCCCCTGAGATTTCTTATTTTTAAAAAATAACAGAGAAATAAGTGTATGGAAATATTATACCAACCCAAGTCAGTGTCTGGCACTTAAGAAATAATCATGCACATCCCACAGCCTTGGCTTAGAGCTCATATGGCAGACACGCTTTTGACACATGGTAATGGAAAAGTACTTGCCAGTCAGAATTCTTGCTTCATTTCCCTCTGTGGGGCCTTCTTCCTGGTAGGAAAAATCACACAAAAGTTTTAAAACCTCCTTTCTACTGCAGCTGTCTTATTTTCCTCAACTCTCATCTATTTAGCAGTGACTGCAGACACATGAATTTATCCTTCATTCTCTTTCAGTCCCACAGCCATGACTGAGGATCTAGAGAGAGAGAGAGAGTGTGTGTGTGTGTGTGTGTGTGTGTGTGTGTCAGAGAACATACCTGCTGATGGGATGGAGCCACTGACCTGCACTTCTAGGGTGCTACAATGCCAAAGATACATTTTTCAGAGGCAAACTTACCTACCCCTAATTCAACTCATCATGAGCCATTTCAAAAGCAGAGGGCTAAAAGAAGATGAATAAGGCATATACCTTATTTTTATTCCCAGCTTCCAGCTTTGTGGATGACCCTTTTTCTGCACAGCACCTGCCTGTTGCTCAGCCAAGGCCTGAGTTGCTTATAGGGCTGCAGCACAGCTCCAGGTGCAGTGTACTACAGTTTAATTCCAGCACTTCAGGAAAGAATTCCTGAAGAATTCAGAAGAATCCCCTGGTAAAAGAAAAAAGCCAAAGAGACTCTTGGACCTTGCCGTTTGTTTGTTTGTTTCTACAATGCCCTTGCCAATATTTATTTGACTATCTAAAAGTGAAGATTAATTTTCAGCACTGACTGAAGACTTTTAAAGCTAAAAGTCTGCTAGATCTGTCTGCTAGAAGGATCTCATTTCAGAAGCTGTGATGAATGAGAAGTTTTCCTGTAAAACCTTCGTTAGCATGTGTGTACTGCACAGAGCTGTGTGATTTTTTTATCACCTCATTCATCTATAACCCCCCTTCGCTTCTCAGAGGTTTTGATTTCTATTGTGTAGGCATCTTTGTCAGCCAGAGAGGAAGCCAAGCTGATAATAATGCTGGACTTACCTACTGTAAAAAGCGTGACTAAATTCAAATTAGAAACTTTGACACTTGTTAACAAGACGAGTTCCTGTCTGCTTGCAGTTTTGCAATCTGGTCTCTCTGAGGGATGTGCAGAGTTAATAGTAGCTTTCCATTAAATCATGATTCAGTAACTGGTACCAATTATAATTTCTGGGAACGATTTGTACTTCTGGGACCAGCCAATGAGAATGGAGAGGCAGACTGATGCTCCTTTGAAGGTGCCAACACATGTGATTGGCTCACAGCCCCAACAAACTCTCTCCTTGCACTGAATGTCCTGCTGTTTCTCAGAAGATATGTCACAATGCAGAGACCATGAGGCTATAGGTGCAGGGAGTTTTTCTCACCCTTGGCCTGTCACTGCATAGACCAGTTTTAAAAATAAACAAGGCAATGCACAGTTGTTTGAGAGGGCAGTGGAGAAAAAGAGAGAAGAGAGAGAAATAAGATTGCTCCTTCCTGAGGAGGAGCAATGTGTAAAGGCAAACTCACTCAAGATCTGATGGGGGGAGACAAAATCTTGTCTGACTAGATCATGGTGTGGAAATAATGGCTGTGTATGTGTATGGCCATGGAGTGGAGTGGGATGTAAGGAATCACATCTGTCAGATACTGCAGCAAGGAACAGAACGGTAACCTGATGTCAAACAGGACAAAGAACTGGCATAGTTAAAGTGTACATGTGTACAAACATCTGAATACTACTCTTTTAAGCTCTTATCTCTACCACGGAGGTTTTTAATTATCTGTCTCAGCTGAGAAGCAGAAGGGGATGCTTAGTAGTTGCATCTTCTATTGATATAAGTAATATCCCATGAGTGTGTGCATGAAAGATCCAAAACATCTATTCCTACAGAAAATCAATTTTTCATAATGCTATCCTTTTAAGGACAGCTAATGATAGACAAAATTTGTATATTCAGTTGTGCCACTACTTAATTTTAAGTTTCACATCATCCAAGTGTGCAGTCTTAAACTATTTATCTCTACATATTTCCCTCCCTTTTCACCGGTCTTCAAAAGGACCAGTCTTTACAGAAGGTAATTGGGCTTGCTAACAAAAGAGAAAGAAGGGCAAAGTTCAGTATAGTGCAAAACTCACTCTTAACCACATCCTTTCAATTAATTGATGTACAGGCTATTCAGATTTCAACAGAAAGAAAGTAATTTATTGCAGATATTTGTAGAGTCATGGCTAGCATTTAAAATGGTGCTGCAAGAATAAACTAAGAATCTCTAAGTTTCCTTTTAATCTTTGGTCTACAAAACCATGTTAAAATGAACAAGAAAGTCTGATGTGTACACAGGCACTGCCATATGGGGGTTCTAACTGCAGCTGTGAATCCTCGCAGTGCTTGGATGCAGCTGTGTTCACAGAGCCCATGTGAAGAGATAGATTTATTTGCTCCAGTCACCACCACCACCCCAGTAATGTGGAATTTTCATAGCTTAAACTCTCCATGCTGCTGTTGAAAACAGGCCTCAACAGCACCAATTTATTTGGCATCATACAGTAGTGGGAACTGCTTTTGCCCTCCCATTGCTCCCACTCTGAGGTAGCCAAGGTCTTTGAGCAAACTATCTCATACCAATACATATTGGGATTTTCCCTGCCAGTTTTTTCCTTCAATATTCCCGCCTTGTTTTGACGTTGTCGGGGCTGTCCTAACACTGTGCAAACCCACAGTTAATGTTAGGTCAGCTATGCCCTGCAACAGCCGAAAATTAAAGCCACTGCTGTGAAGCAGCTGTGCACACTACCTGCTAATACTGATGCTTCCAGATGCAGCTACCAGCATAGCACTGCATGTTTCATGTGTACACATCTAGTGCTGACAGAAGGGCTGCATTCTGAGCAGTTTGCACAGAGAGGCACGCAAAGAAAAGACATTAAAATAAGCCTTCTGCTTAGGGTGCCCCAATCTTGTTAGCAAGGACATCCACACATCGACCTGCACAGAGACAGTGCTCAAAATAACTCAAAATTGGGGTTAACTCTAATTAAAAATGTTGATGGAAAATCCTTTCTTCCTCTGAAATGCCAGGTTGGTGGTACCACTGGACCTGAGGGCAGACAAAATGCTCTATTGATGAAGGAGATCTTCTAGGCTGTGTTGTAAGAGCTGTAATAAGGGACGCAGGAGTCCAGGCAGCTCTTCCAAATGCAGTTTATTACATCCAAGATGTTAGAGCAGTCCAGGGTCGTGGGTGACAGAGCCTGTGCCCACAGCTGTCAGCTGCAGCTGCAGGCAGGCCTGGAGACCCTTAGCTTAGGTTACAAATGCATTATGTACTTTTCTTTGCTGAGCATCTTAATACAGTAGAACCAATCTATACCTTAACTTTTATCTACAGCCTATCATAACTACTGTAATTACCATATTCATGTTACTATTCTCCAGTCACTAAAAGTTAGTACATTACAGTTTAAGCTAGAAGTTGTTTTTCAGTTTTCCTGCAGTGGAAAATTCTGAGACCTTTTTTCTACTTGCAACAGCTGCTGACTTGTTTTCCTGTGCTATCTTTCTGCTTGGTAAAAACATCTTCTTGTTTGAGGTGGGTTTATCCTTTGTTCTAAGTCATAAAAACCCCCTTCTAACTAACATACCCTTTGCCTCCTTGGTTATCCAGCAAGACTGGCTCAGCAATTCTTTTCTTCTATATCAAAACTTGCTTCCATCTCTATTCCTTCCTCAGCTTCTACATTCAAAAATCTTTCTGCTAAGCATGCATATCTGTGAGACTTTCTTGTCAACCTTTCATCCTTCCCAATACTGTGTGACAGACCCTGAAGAGCCAGCTACAAGGCATTTCAGGCACTGCTTTCCATAACATTTTGCCCTGATTCAGGTCTACTTAACTACCATTGATGTCTACCTGTGCAGAAGTAAATAACTTCTAGTATTTCTGTTAAGCCTGAGCTTAACCCTCCTGCAAGCCTGAGCAAAGTCTTGAGTTTGACATGCTTCTCACTGACTGGAAAACTATCATTCTCCCTCTCTCCATACCTCATATGTGCTGTAGATGTGAAGATGTGGGATCCCATTCACATACCTACTTTGAAGATAAATTAATATCTGTAAAGAATTGATCTCCTCAGCCATGTAATTTGAAGTATTGCTAGAATATTAGAAGCTCACAGAAGCTTCTTCTTCTGCAGACCTACCAGAAGAGCACAGAAAGATGGCAGATGCCCACTGAGGGTGATCCAAATCTCTGTAAGCGTTCACATGCTGCCAGTTTTACCTTGGGGTCTACCCCAACCCCTTAGTTGACTGCTACCATGAACTCGCCCAAATGCTGCCCTAACACCTTCCCATTCTGAAAGCTTAGGGCCAGCCTTAGTAATTCTGCTGGGCCAACACATCAGGGAAAACTAGCAGTGTAATTCATCAAATGATCTGAGTCATTCTCCATGTATATCCTAAAAGGATTATGACCATCGCTTGCACCCACCTTTTCCAAAAGATTGCCTTCCATTGCTCAGGGGTGAAGTAATCTGTGCAGGTTTATATCATGCTCCTTACTTATGCCCAGCTCAGTATTAAGGTGGATCCCTTCCTCCAAAAAGCTCATAAAATTCCTAGCTCTTGTCTTTATTTCTGAAGTTCCAGTGCTAGACAGATGCATGACTACAGGAAAAGGCTATTTAATATACAAAAAGCAAGTCAACTGGCTTACCAAGGACCTTTTTAAATTATACTAGAACCTACATCTCCCTCAGTAATCAAGGCTCTGCTGGTAGTTTTAATTACAAACTGTCTTTATCATAGGTTAGTAACTAAGCTGTAGGCTCTCAGTCTATGGCAGCAGTCTTGGAGCATTTTGTTATTAAAGCATGTGCTATCCCTATGGGATTTGTTTTTGAAGATCAGAGATTGAAAATAATAGAAGAAACGATAAGAAAGATACACTCAGAAGGTTACTAGACTCATAAAATGAAAATCTGACTTGCTTATTTTCAATATTTTTTTCACCAACCAGTTACTGTGCATTTCAATGTTATTATCTGCTTCCCTAATGTCATAATGGTGCAACAGTAAAGTCAGGCTACAGAAAAAAAAAAGAAAAAAGAGCTAGTGGATAAGCTGTCACATGCTGCCATTCCTATTACGTCTTTTGAAAATTGTCCACACATTTATGAGGCAGACAGACTTTCAAACACCAAATTAAGGTGACCTGCCTTGCCCCCTGGCCTCACTCTTGCTTCCTGGCTGCTTTGTGCCTTCACTCACACAAGCCCTCACAGGCAGAGGACAGAAGCTGCACACCAGCACATGCAAGTTGTTGTGACCATTTCAGCAACCTGTTTTCCTAAAGTCTTTTGGGGTCACTGCTTTTCCATCCTAGGAGATTAGGCATGGAAGGTCACAAGGCATTTCTGCAGCCATACAGCCACACATACACACACACACACACAAGTGTACTTCTCTGCAGTAAGGATCAGGACTAAAGTATTTAAGGGCTCAACCTAAGAAGCTTTGTAGATTCCCTAAGTTATGGTGTGTCTAAGAGGGTGTATATTTTTCAACTCCTAGGAAGTGCCACAGCAATTACATGGGGAGGGTTTTATTCGAACTAGTGGGTTTAGTTTGTGCTAAATCTCAGTATTTGCCTGAAATATTTAACAGGAATAAAATTACCTATTTTACAGGAATAAAATTTTGCAATTTGAGTCAGTAAAAGCAGTGGCATCTAATTAGTTCCTGTCACCAGAGGGCATTGGAGGACAAGCTGATTTTCAGAAAGCACAAGCCCTGTCCCTTCAGTTGAACCAGTAAATATTAATGATGCCAGTGAACCTGAGACCTCCCTCTTGATGGTAAAAAGGAGCAACTCTGGCAGAAGCACGCAGGGAGTGGGGCTCTGGACTGGCCCCATGCAGAACTGCAGGCTGAGGAGCATCTCCTCACTTTTCCCCCTGCAGCTGTGCATCTGAGGACAAGCTTGAGAACAAATCAGGAGCAGTGACTAAATGGTGCTTCAGAGATGGCCGTGCAGCAGTGTCAACACTTGGCAATCAGCCTCTTGGGCCCCATGTGGGTTATTTGGGAGAATGTGCAAGAGAGGCAAACAAAGTGTCTGGTGACCTTCCTCCTGGAAACAAGGAGCTGGGGAGCAGATTTGAACTATCACTCCATGGCTCCCCAGCCCAGGCCAGCCGGAACTCTCCTAGGCAGGTTCCTTCTATCTCCTTGTCTGATTAATTCAGTTCATTTCTATGTTAAGCATAGGCTCAGAGGTTTAGTGCAGGAAAGGATCTGCTTAGACTACCTCACCTGACTAAAGAGTAGTTCTTCAGGCTAGCAAGGAAATAAAACCTGAGCCTGGAAAGAGCAATGGGAAGTACCTACTTCTGTGCCAAAATGGGTATTTCAGTTAGCAGAAAGAGATGCTGTCCATGAGCATCAAACAAGGAGCCTGTCTGTGCATTATAAACACTTTTAAATGGGAAGGAGCAGGCCAAGTGGCCCTCTTCTTTTATCAATATATAATAATGATGCTAATTTAAAAACTACAACTGTGGCAAATTTATGCCCCATGTCAGAGCCCTGAGGGTTTGAGCTCGTTGGTTTCAATTAAAGAGTTGTACCTCTGTGTAGGAATCAAAGGCCTTTCAGACAAAGGCAGAGCTTCTTGTGCTTTTCAAGCAGGGTCAGCTCAACATCCTAATAATAATAATAATATTACAGGTTGTATCAGGTAATGGTTTACTTTGGTTTATAGTTGACTACCTTGTTTTTCCTTTAGATGTGTGTTTTTTTTAATTGCAATTTTTGCCTCACTTCATTCTTGAAATGTGCAACCACAGGCAAAAGAAAGAGGGAAAGCAATGGAGTGTATTAATTTATTTGCTGTCTTAAATTCAATGCCTTGCCAACTATAAAAAATACAATAATCAATGTATGGATTTTTCCAGTGCATCATATATTCAACAGCATGTCTGCAGTCCAAAAAGCTAACTTGTTCATTTCTGTTTAATAGGCAGGTGGTCTCAAAAAAAATAGTATTGAACATTGTCACATTGACATTGTTTTGGATAATGGGAAAGAAAAGGAATGGAATTAAACCTTTACAGAGAAGTTGTCTGTGAAGTTTAAAAGAAAGTGGATCTGACATGAATTCATGACTTGTGTTGATACCATGACATTTTGGTTGATAAACCAAAATTTATCCCATTATCTTTTCTATACAGATTACCTTATTCAAAGTTTATAATCTGGAAAGATACAATTTTTCATAAATACTATAGCCTTGATATTTTTATATAATTAATAGAACAAAATCAAAAATACAAAAATACAAAATATAAAATAGATTTAACAAATAAATATGTCTATTTTAATACCTGTTTTTTTAGCACTGATGTTAATACTTTCACTAGTGTGCTTTTAGCAGCAAAACTATTTCAAGAAAGCCCGATTTTTAATTTATTTTTAAACTAAATTTTTTGCATTTTAAAATCCATTAAAATATTTTTCTCCATTTAGAATTATTGGTTTAATTTCAAAATAGACAAATGTTTGTAATATTAATCTGTTTTGCCCATTAAAGAATTGCCCTCCCTGCTCCTTCAGGGAAATGTGGAATTTAAAGTGACAGGTAAAAAGTGGAAAGAAAGCTGTTTATTAAACAATAGAACCCAAACAATATTACACAATAAAACCTCTTGCTGCTCTGGAGAGATGCCAAACTCAGCCAGTCCCTTGGTGGCTGCAGCTCAGCTCACTCAGTCTCTGGTCAGTCCCTCGGGGCTGGAAACGCCGCGGCCCAGGCCCGGCCCGGCGGCCACAGGTGGAGCTGCTCTGGGTGCTCCTCTGGCTGTTCAGCCCAGAGCAGGCTTGAACAGGTCCAAGAAGAAGAAAAACCACAGCCCAGGGCACTTCTTTGCCTCAGCTAGCTAAAACTAACTAAAAACAAAAGAGAGCTCTGTCCTGCTGTCTGTCCATGCACAGACAACACAGTCCAGGAGCAGGAACATGTAGGAGTCAGAGCAGTCTGAAAACAAACTGCGTGCTTCTTCCCTCCTCTCTTCACTCTCTGGAAAAGAGTCTTAAAGATGTAAAACTTATTATTCAGTATAAACAGAACAAGACAACTGGGGATAAAAGCATCATATAGTCAATCCAGGACACCCAGTAACGTCCTTTTCCCTCCTGTAGCGCGCATGCCCCTTGGCGCAGTTGGCACAACAGGCAGCAGGGGTGCTGCTGGCTCCCGCTGGGGCAGAGGGGCTGCAGGGATCCCCGTGACTGCAGGGGGGCTCCAACGCCAGCCCTGCGCCTCCCCAGGGGTTTATGGCAGCCCCGGGAAGAGAGGGAAGGTGGGGGATTAGGTTTCCCTGGGCTCTCATGTGCACGGTGTGGTACCCTGGCCGTGGCCACCCTGGTGAGGTTCCAGTCCACCAGCAGCTGGGAGGTGGTCTCTCCAGAAAGAGAGGGAGAGAGGAGGTGTGGGCTCGGTCTTTTCCCCTGGAAGCACCCATGCTCATGGTGCCTCTCCCCCGGCGAGGGCGGGTGTTGCAGAGGGAGTCCCAGTCCACCCAGCTCACTGTAAGCAGTGGCCTGGCCAACAGGCACTGAGGGGAGACTTCACAGCAGCGCTGAGCCCTGGGCAGGAGAAGTCCAGCACCAAACCCCACAACCAATATCTCTACAAGCTGGGCAAAAACTGGACCTCCTCCAGCTAAGAAACTGCCAAAACCACTGCCTCCCCGTCCCCCCTCCCCCAAGACAATCTGAAGGGTATGCCAAAGTATTGTCTCTTAATCGATATCCATTTGCCGTTTCCATGACAACAAATGGGAAGAAAATTCCTTGAAGAAACCTAACCACCAACACTAGCAAATGCCAAAAAAATTAAATTTTAATTAAGAAGTAACATCACAACAATGGCCATAAGAAATTAAAAATGGACACATCTGCAAAATGATCTAAAATGCTTCTGTTTCCTTTTGAACATTCCTAAATATTGAAATGGTACAACTTGAAGTACATTCTGATATTCTCTATCTGTGGTCACACTGTGCTTATTTCAGGTTATGAGTATTTTATAACACTGCTTATTCAGTCATGCCCATGGATTATAATGCACCCATAGCTCTGTCCAAGAGGGCAACTAAGCACAATTTATATGTTGATGCACTTGAAAGTTAAGATAGTTAACAGGAAATGCTACTTCCCTACCTACATCTCCAGATTTTGTCAGGTAGGCATTCCCCCACCAATTTATTTATTGCTCTATTTATTTTCTCCAGTCATTTTTCTTTTGGCTTACCTAAGCAAGCCAAAAAGGAACAGTACCTATCAGAGAAAATCAACCAAAAAGTGAGCCTTGGTCCTTCTCTAGGGGAACAATGCGTTACAAATCTTTATGGGGTCTGTGACATATTTTCAGAGCAGCATGTAAATTTGCCATTGACAAACTTTCGATTCTTTCTTGCTTGGTCCTTTCTTTAAGACACATTGACAAAGTGTTGTCATGTCTGAAGTGTCATGGGCAAGGACCCCAATCTGAAAGCACCAATAAGCAGAGGAGAGCAAGGACAGGAGCACTTTACACATGATACTGATTGCACGGAGAAGAACCAGGCCACTGAGATCCAGGACTGTGAAATGTGTAAGACTGGTTAGGCATAGGCCTAACCAGAATGTCCCAGAAATGGGACATTCTATTTCATATTGCTACAACACATAATAATAATAATAATGCACTTTTCCACACGCATCCTCTTACTCCTCAGGAAAATAACTAATGGATTTTACAAGATGAGGGGCTTTTTTTCTGTCACAGGAGTGAGAAGGTGGAATGGAAGGAAATATGTTTGCTATGTACAGTAGGGAGAAGTGCTACACCCTCATCTTAGAGGCCCCAGATCTCACTGGAAGATACTCTGCTCTGTCTCTGAAGAAGATGAAATTCCGTTTCTTATGCTGAGAAACGGAACAAAAAGCATTACCTAAAAATAAATATCTCAAGTCAATGCCACCTATTTCTACATTCCCTGTTTCAGAGCTGGCTAAATTAACCATATCAAGAAACATTTGACTTGTTCAAAGAGTAATAAGGCCCTTCTGCAACTGGAATGGCTTTTACCCTAAAATCTGATAATTTATCAGCAGTTTTCTGTACTCTGCAATATCATTTCTCTCTGATTTGAGATAGGCAAATTAGTCAGCACAATATGTTAGCTGATTCAGACAGGGACCAAGGTGAGGACAGGGAAATTGCACTCCTTTGTTTCCTGGTTTAATTCTTGTGAGCATCCATGTGAGACTTACTGCTTATGAGTTGAACTGATACTGCTCCAATTCTGTTTCCACCAGAAAACACAGAGGGATTTTCAAGATAAAGAAGACTGAAAACTAGGCCTGGCCAGGCTATGCTCATTCAAGGATTTCAAAGCACTCTTCAAATCACTTTCCAGAGTTTCACAAAACTCCTGATTGCAAGCTATGGAACCCAGCCAGCCTCCAGCATGTCCACAGCCACTCCTGAGTAGGTAGAACTGGGAAACTCTCTCAGATCTCTGGCTCTGGAGCAGTCTGTGCTTAGAAAGACAGGGTGCAAGGTAAAAGAAACAAAAACCCATAAAGAATGTACTTTTCTCCTGGTCGGTGTAGATTCAGGAAAGAAATGGCTGACAGTGGGTCTTTACTGCAGATCACTTCTGTTCTGGTTTGATTTCAGAGAACTCCCTCCTAAACAACCAACCTGCCTAGGCTAAGTGTGTCTGATTTGGAGCTTGTTTTCTTTGTCTGAGGAGCAGCAGGTCCACAATCTCCTCTTCCTTCTCTACTAGTGCAATCTCACAGAAATGCAAGATGCCCCTTTCTTGCAGGTATGTAGTGCCTCAGAACTGAGCCTTCATTTCTCTAAACAACTTAATTTCAAGGTCTTTCAAAGGTCTTAATTCCAAAAAGCCATTTCAAAAAGGCTGTCCTTAATAAGGCTGCTTGTAGGAAGACTAGATCTTTAAATGGATTCAGGATCACCACCTAACTGCTTTTAGGCTGACATTTGCAGTTGTCTCTACTCAGTATGAAGATAAGTGGGTGGATGTAGTGCAGGCAATATGCCACAGAGCTGTGGTCAGAAAGCATCTGTGCATGCAATTCCAATTGTTTATAAATATACAAACAATAATTAAATATACTGTCTAAGTAGTATAGTTACAAACTATGTGTGACAGACCGTCACTTGCTGAACAAAACCACACATCTCGCTTGCCAGCCAGGCATCCTGAGCTCCCAAAGTGGTAATTTCGTAGAATAAAGGAGAGGCTTCTCTGGAAATTCCGAGAGTTCCCGTGGCAGAAGGCCACACCAGTAGTTCTGGCATACCCCAGCAGAGGGCAATGGCAGATGTACATTTGAGTCTGGCATGCAAAGCACCCCTACAGTAGAAAACGAAATTTTTCCTTTGCCTACCAGATCTTGTCACAAGCTCTGTGCTAACAAAGGGGATAAATCCTATCCAGAGCGGAATCAAGGCCCAGTAGAAGACCTGGCAGCATGTAATTAGCCAGCAACATGCATGAAGCTCTCCAGATCTGTCCTGAGTGACTGCAGTTTGTTAAGTAAAGAAAGGGCTCGGCAGCATTTTCACTGCAAGATCAGAAAACACATGTGGTCTGGCTTTCTTACTGTGCTCGTTTGGAGAAAAGGGATAAGTGAAGCTGTGTGTCTTCTTTGGTGCACCCACAAATGCAAACCAGAAAGACTGAGCTGGAAGTGGTGAATGTGGAGGAAGAAATGGCAAACAGGAAAAACCCTGGCAGCTTTATCTCAGTTCATGGGAGTGTTTTTGTTCTGAAATCTAAGTGTTAGACCTAAGGTCCTCCTGAAGGTGACAGAAAGTGATTCAGAGCAGACTTTTTTAGGTATATGTGCACCTAAACATAAGAACCACAATTTGAGGTAGTTAAGGCTGACTCACACTGGATTTTTTTACTTCTGAATGTAAAACCTTGTATGTCTCAATTTGGGGCTGAAAAATAGAAGCACTCAGAACCAGGAACCACTTTAAAAAACCACCAATAAAACTGTATGTCATATACAGTGAAATGCAGTGACCATCCATTAATTATGTAGGCATGGTACAGAAGCATAAAATGATATCTGTTTTGACCAAGGAAGGAAGTGAAGAAATGTTTACACATCCTTTCACGACAATAACCATAAATAACAAGTAAACAGCGACAGGAACAACTGCTCCAGTAATACTGCTGTCATTTGTTGTGCCTGCATCAGCAGACACTGTGAGGAAAAATCATGTTGGAGGAGAGAGAAATAGGTTGCCAAGCAACATGAGACCCCATCCAGGCCACCCCCTCCCCTGCTCAGGAGCAGACAAAGCTTCCTGATACAAGTGCTCTGAAAGCTGAGCTGTCATCTGTCAGGGGAAGGTGGACAAGTTGTGGGGTGAGGGAGCAGGAAAAGGGAAGAGGGCAGAGCTTTCAGCTGGCAAGGTGAGGCTGTAGAGACCAAGGGAAGAAATGGCAGTTGTGCCAAGGTGGGGATGAGATAAAGAAAAGAGCCGAGGACAGACAGGATGGACAGAAGCCAATTCAGGATGAAGTGGTCAACCTGGGAATATGGCTGCTTCAGAAGCACTTGGATAAACCCTGCTCCAGTGTGGAAGAGTTGAACCAGAGTGGAGTTTTCCTGGCTGGAGAGAGAGATGGAGGAGCATGGTAGAAAGACTCTGGAGAGGTTTTATTCTTTTTAAAACATGTCCATGTAAATATGGCAATCACAACATCAGCTGCTTGGGTTATTTTTCTCAAGGGAGCTGACATCCAGGCCCTGCATGCTCTGCAACCTTCCTGATAGGAGCATGAGAGTACAGGACTGAACATCATGAACCAATTCTTTCCTGACTTATATACAGTATTGATGGAGATGACACAAGGCTGCAGAAGGTGCAGTTCAGGGAAGAATCCAAACCTCTGTCTACTACTCAGAATCCTTCTGAATCTGCTCTGCTGCTCCCATCATGCATGCATTTCCAGAGGATGGGGATGACAAATGAGATCAGTTGTAGTAACACTGCCACAAAACAGGGACTCTGGACAGCCAGACCTTAAACTGAACTGGATAAAATTTGTCCTTCCTCTGAAACCCCACACAAAGACACCAGACATAGATTATAAATGGTATTTAGGAGGCAGAAAGAGGGAACAATTGAATGAATAAGCATATTTTCTTCCTCTTTCACTTGTCTTATAGTTCTGATAAATTTAAAGCTGAGTATGATCTAGTGCCACACAGGCCCATGTTCTTTGTAATATATTGTTGAAAAGCAAAGTAAATTAATAAACTGCAGAGCCCACTACTGTTACTGCTGTAGCTAAACTGATTTTGATACATGAGCCAGCCTCATACATTGTAATGCATTGATTTACCCTATAAACATTTCCAGTGAAATATATGAGAGTTCAGGTATGTTTTCCCTTCCACCCAGAGGAGCCTCTCTGTTTTTCAGAGCCTGTCTTCTATGAGGTGTTCAAGAATAAAAGATGCTGCATTGCCACTTGTGACTGATCTTCAAGAAGTTGTACCCCAGCACAGGCTGAGCATTGCCCTTTGCAAAGCTCTTTTCAGCTCTTCCAGAGTCAAAAACTGAACAGCTTTGGCAGTGCAATTCCATTAAAAGTGCTTATTTGATCAGTCTGGTTTCATACTTAAAATGCTTTTGGTCTCACTACCCCAGCCATCTTCTCTCTCATGACAGCAGTTCTGGTCAACAGCAGCTTCTCCTGAGAGAGGAGCCAGCCTCTTTGGCATGGTCACCAAGAGGCAATAAATACCACCCTTTCCAAACAGGACAGACTTACATTTGGTCAGACACCACCAGTGTCTCTCAATTACATGACATTTCACTGCTCAGAACCTCTGTTCCTGCCTTATGTTAATCTTTGCTGGATTTTGCATGACATTTGGTCAGACACCACCAGTGTCTCTCAATTACATGACATTTCACTGCTCAGAACCTCTGTTCCTGGCTCCTTTTATGTCAATCTTTGCTGGATTTTGCACATCCATCGCCATCTTGAAATTTGCATCTTCTGAATAAAGTCAGAAAAAAATACATCTTCAATGTCATCTGGCCTTAAATTGTTTAGCCCTTGTGGTTTTAACTTTTCAAATGACCAGCTCTGTTAGAGTTTTTCTTCACATTTATCTATCAGTAAGGTGACAATACTTCGAACACTTCTGTTCCAGCTCCTAAAAACCACAGAGATTATGTGGTCAGAAGGTCAATTCATATTACACCAAGAACTGCAATTAAAAGGCTTAAATCAGCAATTAAAGAATTACTAAGTACATACATCAAACTTCTGTTATTACAGTATATCTACTCTTCCAATCTTTAGAAATAACAATATTAACACCCAAGAAATTAAAATCTGGCAAGGTAAAATAACGCCTTTAAAGTCTTTTTTACATTAGCCCTTAAAATTAGCAAGTTTGATGAAAGGCAATGAAATATCTCACTTTAACATCAGCTGTAGGAAGTCAAAATAAACATTATACTGGTTTTGTTCTAGTGGTCTTATGGGATCGTAAAGGCTAATTGCATTAAGCTTTCTGTTAGTTAGGTGAAGAAAAATGTCCCTTAAAACTAGGCTGTAAGCCATAGGAAGTGTGTTCCAGGCAGTACGATGAGGGGAGGTATTCCTTTCTCTCTTTGTCAGTTGTTTTACCCTTTGAACTAGCCTGAACAGTTCCTTTCTGCGGGCTGACTGCTCGTGCCTTCTGTGCTGCCCATCAGAGCCTACGTCATGCATGTTCAGCAAAACCTGTAAGTCAAGTAGGGACAGCACAAAGCTCTGCTCCTCCCTCATGTGTCCCACACCAGCTGCTTCTGAGGGGCACTGCTGGTGATGGACACAGACCCTTTACAAAACAGAACAAAAAGGCTTTGCTCCCAAAGAGGCTGCAACTGAAATCTAAAGATAAAGGAACAGCTGAATCCACAGAGGCAAGAAAGGCTGGTTTTGTTCTTTCCATGCTTTCAAACAGGCAAGAAGTAGGCAGGGCTGAACTTTTTCAGGAACAAAACCTGGCCGTAATTTTGCACTCCTGTTTTGAGAAGCTAGTCTGTTTTATTTTCGGGGCAGGCCTTTGTTGCAATGCTGAAAAGTACTCCAAGTCTCCCACCTGTTGTTTTACCTTATTGCTCACTGAAGCGCTCTCTCCCATACACACATCCTGTTGGCACACAGGAACTGCTGGGAACATGGCTGGTAATTTAATTCTGGCTTGCAGCTGGCAGCTGTCTCTCTTCTTTCCACCTTCCAGCAATGTAAGAAAGAGCTGCGGGCTGCATGACTGGGTTTGGGGAGGTTTCCACTGGTTCTGAAGTATGGGAATTACTTTATGATAAACTGGTTGCTCTGCAACTTTAATTTCTGAGAAATCCTAAAATTTTTCTCACCAGAGCATTGTTTACTCTCTCTGTAGTCTGAGAGGGAGTTGGGTCAGTGGGACAGATTACTTTTCCCTGTTGGATAAACTGATTTGTTTTCAATTCTCTTTTGTTTGTTGACTTCTTGGAACCATACTATTATCAGAGCTTCTAACTGGCTGTAAAGTTACCCCAAAGCCATTTTGTGTCTTGATTTGAATAATATTTAGGCACCTACACAATGAAAACCTCAAAAATGAGACTAAATCTGTGAAATCAAATACACCAGTACTGGACTGAAAGTGCTGTAAAAAATATTTCCAGTGAAAAAGACACATACTCAGTATCTGAAATGAAATAAGAAAGGAAATCTTTACATCAGGCAACAAAATCATCAGATATTACATCCTATGTTCTCATCATTACATTTCTTTAAGAAGTAAATTGACTTATTTTATGCTCTGCTGATATGCCTCTGAGAATCAAGGAATGGGCTGCCCAGGGAAGTGGTGGGATCGCCATTCCTGGAAGCATTCAAAAGGCATGTGGATGTGGCTTAGTGGTGACCATGGCAGTGCTGGGTTAAGGGCTGTACTCAAGAATCTTGGAGGTCTTTTCCTACCTCAGTGGTTCTATTCCATGATTAGAAGGGGGCAAGTTCTGAGAAGCTATTTTTGCTATGCATCAATCAAAAACTGCAGTATAATTTTTACTGCTTGACATTATTTTCTTTTAAATATGTTGATTCATATAGTTGTGTTTACACCAGGGAACAAGACACATTTTGAAGGCATTTGTGCTATACTAGCATGAAATTTAGAGCAAGTTAAAAATAATTACTCTGCTTTTTTTCTGAAATAGTACTGACACCTTATCTAGCAAACCATCAGTGTGGCTTGATTATTTGTTTATTTGTTCTCAAAGCCTTAGCTACTGAAACAACATTTGTACCCAGCAGAAAGAAAAAGTTTGAGAATGTGACCCTTCCAGTTAAAAAAAACCAAACCAACACAACAGAAGGCAAATAAAAAGCACTGAAAATTTACATTCTCTTTTTCTGTCATCAGATCAGCACCAATATACCCTGTGATCTTAACGTTTCTATCTGGTGGTAATGCTTATCATCAACTTCTGAGAAAGTTCAGCTTGCCTGCCTTGATTTTTAACCTGAAAGTGTGAAGGATTTCACACAACCAGCCAAAACCCCAGACATTATTCAGAAAACTATCTTGAAAACTCAAGGAGTTCTGCAGATACTGACACAGTGAAGGGAGGTGAAAAATATGTTCTTTATGATGGACAGCCTACATTAGTTAATCTTAGTTAAAATCACAGAAAAGATGATATAACCTGGAGTTGCATTTACACTGGCAATCTGACTTCAAGCCCAAAGAGAAATTTGTGCAAGAATCTGACCAGCTGACCTGATATAAACTATCACAGCTTTCCATCATGGGTAACCCAGCACAGATTAGTTCATGGCAGTTCAGATGAATGTTGTGAAACCAGAACTGCAAGTGCATGTTATAACCAGTTCATGTAAAGGGAGCAGCCTAACCTGTGACCTTTTCCTGGGAACTAAATGCAACATGCAGAGCACTCAGTGGTCTGTTTGCTTTTCTGTTTATTCTTCTGAGCTTCCAGTCCTGAGTTAGAAAGGTGCTAATGGGCAATACCACCTCCCTGGAGCAGTGATGGAAATCAGGCTTCACTTAGCAGCCATCAGAAGTACAAGATTAAGTGTCTCAGAACCAGGAGTTATTCAAAGAATCAGGTCAGTTGAATATTAAGTTGTGCAAGAAATGCTCCAGGGTAGAAAGAAGGAACTGGTACAATGCAGGAACTGGTTTCCAGTCATGAATCTAGTTTTAGACAGTTGAGATTTGCTTGAGAGATTAGTGTTTTACAGACTGATGGGAAAACAAGAGAATCCAATGAAAGAGCAGAATTAATCCCAGTCATTGATACAGGAAAAAGCAGGGACACAGGAGTCCCACTACTCACCTAATCTGAAGGATGTCACTGAACTAGCCACCTTAAAATTATTTTTTAGTAATTCCAGGATCTAGGAAGACATTATTAAAAACTAATTGCTTTTGTTGAATGGTTTGTTTCTTTTCAGGTTGTTAGGCCAAGCCATGCAAATTAATATGCACTATCATACACTGTGATACAGGTAGCAGCTTCTCCACAGGCTTTTTAACATAAGAAATGTTAGAGAGTAATGTTCTTTGAAAGCCTCCTTTGTCCCATGTTTTCAGAGTAAAGGTATTGGCTCAGTAACCATAAATGCTACCTGAACATGAAAACAAAAAAAAAAGGCATACAAAGGCAAGTCAAGCATGCTTTATAACTACCTCAGTCATATTTCATTTAGCCTGTTAGAATTTAACAACTTGATACAGGGGGAAGAAAAGCTATGAAAATCTTTACTTACTCCTGCTGCACTGCTTTCTTGTTAAACCATCACAAAATGTAAATTTGGAATTACACTGCTACTTCCCATTCATCAGGGGGTGTAAGAGCTGTGATGAGAAATGCAGGACTCCAGGCTGCTCTTCCAAATGCAGTTTATTACATGCAAGACAGCAGTTACAGCAGTCCAGGGTTGTGGGTGACAGAGCCTGTGCCTAGAGCTGTCAGCTGCAGCTGCAGGCAGGCCTGGAGACCCTTAGCTTAGGTTACAAATGCATTCTATACTTTTCTTTGCTGAGCATCTTAATACAGTAGAACCAATCTATACCTTAACTTTTATCTACAGCCTATCATAACTACTGTAATTACCATATTCATGTTACTATTCTCCAGTCACTAAAAGTTAGTACATTACAGTTTAAGCTAGAAGTTGTTTTTCAGTTTTCCTGCAGTGGAAAATTCTGAGACCTTTTTTCTACTTGCAACAGCTGCTGACTTGTTTTCCTGTGCTATCTTTCTGCTTGGTAAAAACATCTTCTTGTTAGAGGTGGGTTTATCCTTTGCTCTAAGTCATAAAAACCCCTTCTAACTGACATACCCTTTGCCTCCTTGGTTATCCAGCAAGACTGGCTCAGCAGTTCCTTTCTTCTATATCAAAACTTGCTTCCATCTCTATTCCTTCCTCAGTTTCTACATTCAAACATATTTCTGCTAAGCTTACATATCTGTGAGACTTTCTTGTCAACCTTTCATCCTTCCCAACAGGGGGGAACCAAAAGGCAAGTCCTGTGCAGGTAACAAAACAAATGGTGATTATTCCTCTCCTGAGCAGTTTTCACGTACGTGGTTGGTACCTGTCTTGCTCTGCACACTTGTCTCACCTGTGGATGACCATGTGGGTAACCAGTCTCCCATGTCCCTCAAACTTGCTGCCCGAGCAGCAGCAAGGGCAAATGGCATTACAGCTGAGGCCAGGGTTATACCATGGCCTTGATGATTTGCTTTGGTTAATTGTACTGAACCAACAAAGAGGATTTGTCCCTACAGTGTCTTAATCTTCTTGTTTCGCACAATGAGTTTATTTTGTCCAGCATTCATTCAATGCTTAAAAAAAAACAACCCCAAAACAAAACCAAAACTGCTTTGGATGCAGTGAGCTGCCTTGGCTTACTTTAGTTCCTCAGTAGAAAACCTGGGTCCCAGACTGATTGTATGCCTTGAATGGCTCCGTGCCATCATAAAATGAGGATCACATTGCTGGTTCAAAGTGCCATTGCACTCAACACTACAGCTTACCTAACATTTTGACCAATCCCAAACCTGTGGGAGAGCAGGGGGTCTTCCTGGATAAAAATACAAAGAAGGGTCCTGTATATGGGCCTTATAGAGAGTAGCTGAGCCGCCCTGACTGTTCTCTGGAGGGAAAGGTTAAGGGGTCACTTGAGCATGGCTTGTGATTACTTATGTGGGGAGAAGACAGATGGGAAAATGTTTTTTGGGGTGTGTTGATTTTGGGAAGATTGTTTGCCTGTGGGAGGGATCCCACAGCACAGCGGAGAAAAAATTCCTCTCCCTGAGCAAATAGAAGCTCTTGAGTGATGAACTGGCCACAACCCCCATGCCTATCTCCCTGTGCTGTTGGTGGGAAGGAGGGAGGGGCTGGCGGGGAGAAAGCTGTTTTAAGGCTTATTTTGCTTCTCATTATCCTCCTCTGACTCTATCAATAATAAATTTACTTTATGCCTTTAAATTTGAACCCATTTTGCCTTTAGAGTGTTTTTCTGCCAATCCTTATCTCAGCTCATGAAACCTTTGTTAATTTTGTTCTTCCCTCTCTTCTGCCCAAATATATATGCAGGAGAGGGTAAGCAGATGACTCTCGTGGGTGGCTGACATTTGGCCAGTGTCAAACCACGACATTGGGGCAAAGGCAAACAAGGTCACTAGCCACAAGGCTGAGATATCAGAGATGCACAGGGCAGCATCACTAATATTTCTAGTGGTATTTTAGTGCCACTGGTCCCACAAGGGAATACAGAAGGTATTTCCTAGGCTCCCCCCTTAGACAAGTGTTTTTTGTGGGCTCAGTTGGGTGCCTGGTTTCTGGATCCAGGTAGATGAGGTACAAGGTGGGCAGTGACCTTCTCATACAGGGTGGCTATGACAAGGCCAGGAAAATAATAATATTAACTCCAGGTAATAATAATATTAACTCCAGGTACCCAGGGATCTTAAAAGGCAAACAGGGTGTTTCCCAATAGCTCTGCTGCATACAGCATATTGCTATGTATTCCCTTTTGTCCCTGTGACAGCCTCTGTTCAGCTTTCACAGGGAGACCTCTGCAATGAGGGCATCAGTAAAATGAGGTATGCATATGTATGTGAGATGTGTTCTTAGCATGCTGATCAGAAGTGTAGGGATTGGTTTGGGAGTTTTTGGTAAGTTTAGTCACTGTACACAGTAAATAATCTCTTCTTTTCATGGCACTATTCTAAAAAGTGCTTTTTACAAAACAGGAAAGTACTATCAGCTCCAGACAGTAGAGGAAAAACAGCATAAGTCTTCTAAGAGATAGCTCTCAGAGTCTCCAGCAGATCAGATGGAGAGCAAGGAACATGCTACAGCCTCCCCAGTTGCAACTCTCTCTGATCTTTCCAACAGACTGAATTTTGAGAGCCTAAGACAGATGGAAAAATCAAGTGCTGTAAGTTATGATTAAACAACTTTAAATAGGCAGCTATCAGATTTTTGTTTCCAAAGACTGTAATGCTGCCCAGTACTTCCAACCCTCATAGCTCTTAATGTCACTAAACAGAAATGACCATATGTCAGTCAAAGCAGTGGGGCAGTGACCCCCAGAAAATGCTAAGTTGGAAGGAATCCACAAGAATCAATTATTGAGTCCAACTCAAATGCCACTCTTGAAGTTTAAGTTTTAACTTCTGTAAAGAAAAACTAGTTTGCCTAATATTGGTCTTTCTCTGGAAAAAGCTGAAAAATAATGGCCTCCATTACAAAAATTAAATTAAAAAATTATGTGTTAGAGATGCAACTGAACCAAAAGAACTGTGTCATGTGTGAGCCCTTATTTTGGCTTGAAGGTCATTTTGCTTGGCTGGTGGGGAAATTAAGAATGAAGCACAAGGTCATGCCCCTGCTATCACTGGAGCTCCAGAATTTGACAGAGCATTTCACATGCACACTAAATCTAGAGATCATTAAGATGGTAGCAGTGAATAACAATTCAGTCCAGAAGATAAGCAAAAACTTTATCTTAAAAAGTCAACTTTTCTTTGCAACTTTTGCTAAAAGACCAACCAAACAAACAAACAAAAAAACCCCCCCAGATGGCTTTTCAAATGGTTCAGCTATTATTTTAATAATAATGGGGTAAGTTAGCTCATTTCAAAGTTGCTGCTCAAATTCTGATTAACTAGGTAATCAGATTACCCAAACTTAACTGGGGTCTGAGATCCAACAGATTGTAACCTAGGGCATTCAGGTGTTCTGGATCTAGCAAGCTGTGCTGTCAGTTCTTGGGCTGTGGGTAACATCACAGATGAAGATGAGCAAAGAAAACCTGTGTCTGCAGTGGGTAATGGTGGAATATCCTATCTAAGAAGACTATTTTCATAAAGAGCTTCAGTTTTTAGAGGACTTCAGTGATTAACTAATGATCCTCTGCAAAAGTACTTATATTTATTTCAAACAATCTCATATGCTGTAACTGTAGTTGTAGTGGATAACAATAATCAGACATACTATGCATTAGACAACTTGTTAGATAACATGATTCATTAGACACAGAAGTTTGCCTAATTCCTTAAAAAGAAATTAATTCAGAACACTGAGAAGAAATATACAAACAATATATTAATGGGAAAACTGATGTCCACAAATAAAGGTGTTATGGTCCTTGCCATAAGAAAATCTATGATGTGCTGTCTGTGTCTTCATAAAGGCAACTGGCCTCAGCAGAGTAATCCAAATTCCTCTGGCAGTCCAAGTAATGCTGGCACACAAAACTTGCATACCAGCAAGTGTGGAGATAAGTGATTAACATCATAAGTGATTAACATCATAAGTGATTAACTGGAATTCCTGGCTGTCTTTGATGTACAGCCACTTGATTGAGGATTATTTGTCCTATTTATTTCCATGTAGTTGGGATCCAGATCCTTGCCTAAGTTTAAATGCCAGGAAAATATTTTAAACAGCTTGTATCAGAGATTTCAAAAATGAGAAATTTTAG
This sequence comes from Passer montanus, assembly GCF_014805655.1. Lineage (NCBI taxonomy): Eukaryota > Metazoa > Chordata > Aves > Passeriformes > Passeridae > Passer > Passer montanus. The sequence goes on along the minus strand of NW_024374923.1, from coordinate 2,043,991 downwards.
GAGTACCTAATGATGGCTTGACTGTATTTCCACTGGATATGACTTTAGCATTAACTTTAGTGGCAACAAAACAAGGCCAAAGATGACTCTCCTTGAAAATCCCACCCATAGTTCTTTTCCTTTTCAGACTAATGTTCTTTCAAATTTATTCTGCAGACAAAACTGTGTGGAGTTTTACCCAATATTCTTGACTGGCCTCTGGACTGCAGGATGTTTTTCAATCAAGGTAAATACTTTCTGCTTTTATAGTGGACAGACAAGTTTTAGATAACTTTTTAAAATGTTGGGATTATCAGGAATTAGCAAGTAATTGACTGTAGACATATTTTCCCCTACTTTTAATTAACACAGCCTTCCTAGAAGAACGCTCAGTGACACTGAAATCCCCATGGTGTTTCAGAGAGCCCCACCAGCTTTCTCTTCTCTCTCCAAACCAAGGAGCTCTCATAGAGTAAAACTTGTGACAGTTATTATTACTCCCAACTAATATTTTAGAAACATGAAGTCTGTGGGCTGGGGAAAGGATAACCAGCTCATGTCCATCACTCCTCTCTTTCCTAAACAACTTCTCCATTTTCTCTCTGCTCCAAACCAGTAATTTTTTGTTTGGGGCTTTCTTACAGTCCCATCTCCACTGTAAATCCACTGTAAATCCAAAGAAGCACCACTTAAGTCAACAAATTGGATATGAAATAATACACATGCTTGTGTACAGACACTTGAATCGGGGAAGATCACAGTTGCTAGCCAGCAACACAGGTGCTGTCACATGTAAGAAATGAAAGATTCTGATAACCTTCCCTTGAAGTAATGTTTCAGCTATGTCCCACAGGTATGTTTACAGGAGTTAATCCAGCACACAGCGAAAGCTGTCCTCTGTAATACACACACAGAGTTTAAAACCACAAAATTAACTAGCACTGCTTAGTCCTGGATAATACAACTCACCTCCATACCCTGCTATCAATCAAGTGGAGGTGACTTTATACTCTTCCCTCAGGGAGGTCAGAAAGCTAACTTCACTACAGCTTCCTTCCATGTCCTTGGATAAAAGCTGCTATACAAATGCAAAGCAGGTTATTAACAACATAAATAGGATTCTCTTCCCAAAACAAACACCCTCTCCTTAGCACAAGCTGCCATAATAATACAAAATGACAGAGCCGGGTCAAGCCACAGTGCTTCAAACCACTATCCTGTTTCTGGGATAATCACCAAACTGGGGGGAATTAAGATTCCTGTCAGTTCCTGAGATGTCCCTTTGAAGGAACGCTTTTGGATATTTTCAGGCAGTCCTACATCCACCCCTATCTGTAAACCCATATGGAGAGCCTCTTGCACTGACTGTGTAAGAATACATACATCTCTTTTGAATGATTCTTTCCCAAGGTAACTTCCCAAGTTATGGGTAGCTGTAAAAATTCCCAAAGCAATATAACTAAAAAACATAATTAGAGTGGTTAACTGTCTACAATCCTCATTTTTTAGTTTTCTGACTGTTTCCCCCACCATATTAATATTTTCTTTCTTTGAATTAGCTTTCTTTTAGGGTATTCTGTACATGTTTGCTTGCTACAAGTACTTCCATGGTTATGTCCAGTCTGTGAAAGGAAGGTAAGAAATTCCCAACTGGATGCAGGCTAACAGCTCCAGGCTGTGGTCTGAAGCTGGGCTGAGAGTCAAGGACTGGCAGTGAAAAGTGATTATAATTGAATGCAACATGTGTAAAGTGCCAGCATTGGGTCTGGAAGCCCTCAGGGAAGAGGGCCGGGTGTTACAGCAGAAGCCTAAGTCAGGATGTGCATGTGCTGCAGGCCAGGAGAGAGAAGAGTTTTGATGCTCACCTTGTGGACACGTGCTTTGTACTGAGCATAATTTACAACAACATCCACAGAGATCTGGAAACAGAAGCACAGCTTTGCACATCAGGACTGCTGTAGCATGGGAAGCTGCTCGTGCAAGGCTTGCACCATGCCTGCCTGTCTGCTATCTACATTTTCCCTCAGTTTGTCACATTAACACCTTTTTTCTAGCCAAACAAGTTGGACTAAAGGAAGCAACAAATCTGGCTTTGTAGACTGATGAAGCTTCACCAAGCAGGTAAGAGAACAGGGCTCCAGATAGGCGTACATTAATGAATGTCGAGTGCACAGCATCTCCTGATATGAATTCTGATTTGACAAACATTGGCAGTATGGTTTGTTCCATTTCACTGAAGGCACTGCACTGTCTTCTGTGTCCTGATCTAAGGCTCTCTTCCACCATCTATCATCAGTCACAAGAAGAAAATAGTGCAATGTCATAAAATTAAAAGATTTGCCATGTCTTCTAGAGGAAGATACAAAACAATACAAAACAATCAGACTCTTCTGTAGTGAATCATCCTGCAGCAGCATGAAGACTGTCCTACAGGGCTATTTTCCATGGCTTGTGTACTGATGTTCCCATTCTCCTTCACTACAGCTCCTCCAATCCTTTATGTTCTTTGGAAGAGCTGCTGCTGGGGAGAAGGGGGAAGCTTTTTTCCAGAGCAAATATGTGGAGAGAGTTTCATATCTCCCAGTAAGAAATGCAATAATTCAAATAGTGCAATGAACACCAGTTAGAAGACTTGCAACTGCAAGTTTGGGGAGCAGAAACACGTAAATAAATGAACAAACAGATCATAATGGACTTTTCTTTAATCAACAAATGAAAAAGTCCTTTGTTCATGAAATCTTGGCCATGCTTTACTTCAGTACTCTTAAACCAGTAGATTCAGCCTCTCAAGGACTGTGAAAGGAAGGTAAGAAATTCCCAACTGGATGCAGGCTAACAGCTCCAGGCTGTGGTCTGAAGCTGGGCTGAGAGTCAAGGACTGGCAGTGAAAAGTGATTATAATTGAATGCAACATGTGTAAAGTGCCAGCATTGGGTCTGGAAGCCCTCAGGGAAGAGGGCCGGGTGTTACAGCAGAAGCCTAAGTCAGGATGTGCATGTGCTGCAGGCCAGGAGAGAGAAGAGTTTTGATGCTCACCTTGTGGACACGTGCTTTGTACTGAGCATAATTTACAACAACATCCACAGAGATCTGGAAACAGAAGCACAGCTTTGCACATCAGGACTGCTGTAGCATGGGAAGCTGCTCGTGCAAGGCTTGCACCATGCCTGCCTGGCTGCTATCTACATTTTCCCTCAGTTTGTCACATTAACACCTTTTTTCTAGCCAAACAAGTTGGACTAAAGGAAGCAACAAATCTGGCTTTGTAGACTGATGAAGCTTCACCAAGCAGGTAAGAGAACAGGGCTCCAGATAGGCGTACATTAATGAATGTCGAGTGCACAGCATCTCCTGATATGAATTCTGATTTGACAAACATTGGCAGTATGGTTTGTTCCATTTCACTGAAGGCACTGCACTGTCTTCTGTGTCCTGATCTAAGGCTCTCTTCCACCATCTATCATCAGTCACAAGAAGAAAATAGTGCAATGTCATAAAATTAAAAGATTTGCCATGTCTTCTAGAGGAAGATACAAAACAATCAGACTCTTGTGTAGTGAATCATCCTGCAGCAGCATGAAGACTGTCCTACAGGGCTATTTTCCATGGCTTGTGTACTGATGTTCCCATTCTCCTTCACTACAGCTCCTCCAATCCTTTATGTTCTTTGGAAGAGCTGCTGCTGGGGAGAAGGGGGAAGCTTTTTTCCAGAGCAAATATGTGGAGAGAGTTTCATATCTCCCAGTAAGAAATGCAATAATTCAAATAGTGCAATGAACACCAGTTAGAAGACTTGCAACTGCTAAGGAAGTTTGGGGAGCAGAAACACGTAAATAAATGAACAAACAGATCATAATGGACTTTTCTTTAATCAACAAATGAAAAAGTCCTTTGTTCATGAAATCTTGGCCATGCTTTACTTCAGTACTCTTAAACCAGTAGATTCAGCCTCTCAAGGAACCTGTAGAAGAGTAGCTGGCTTTATTATTAGACAGAGTGTTAGACAGTTTCACACTTTGGTGAAACTAATTTTAAATCAAACAGAGGATGTTAAAAGCCAGCCTGGCAGCCCTGGGAAATGGTTTTGCTGCAAGGCCTGCTAGTTATAAAGACAAACCTGGTATGCATCCTCAAAGAAGGCCTAAGCTAAAGACTCTTTTCATGCTCTCTTGAAACTGAGAAAATACTTCACCATTTTCATCGAGACATGGCATGCCTAGAAAGGCTACTTATATCAAGTCTTTAGGCATCTAAATCTTAGGTGAGATTCTCAGACTCTTCCTTTCTTGTCCAGAAATCCATCTCTAAACCATAGTGATCACCAGTTGCAACAGGCTCATGGCCTGCAAGGCTTCCCTGGAGGCCAGAAATCTAAGATAGGAAATGCCAATGATGACTGGGCCTTAGAAGCCCCTCTCTTCCACCTTTGAACCTTTGCTTATCTCTCTGTAAGCCTGTAGGTCACTTTCCTCTGACCCTTAATATTGAACAATTTCCAAAACCCCTGTAAGGTACATAAACCCCTACTTCTGCCCAGTTCAGGAGAAGAGCTGTCACTGAGAACCTTTGCAGAAGACCCCAATAAAGACTTCCCTGCAGAACCTCACACAGCCTTCTCCTCTCTCTCCCGGCGTCTGCTGCGGCACCAGCAAGCTAAAGAGCTGAAATCACAAAGAGCTGATAATCACTAAGAGCTGAAATCACTTGAGCTTCCTAAGGTTGCCTGTGGCTGGGAGCTGCTTGGGAACTCGGACAGGCTGTGCTGAGCAGGACTGTACCCCAATAAAGACTTCCCTGCAGAACCTCACACAGCCTTCTCCTCTCTCTCCCGGCGTTTGCTGCGGCACCAGCAAGCTAAAGAGCTGAAATCACAAAGAGCTGATAATCACTAAGAGCTGAAATCACTTGAGCTTGCTAAGGTTGCCTGCGGCTGGGAGCTGCTTGGGAACTCAGAGAGGCTGTGCTGAGAACCACTGAGCTATCTGGACCAAGGCAGCCCACTGGGCATACCCCAGCTGGAAGCAGCCGTATTAACCAGCAGCAGATCTCCCAGCTCAGCAGAGGGTACCTGCCCAATAGATGTGGATGTAAGAGACACACACATCTCTCCCTCAGCTCCTTCAGGCTTGTTTCTCACACCTACACCTGGAGTTGCAATTAGGTGCTCAAGATTTTCTGTGGCTTTACCTACAAGTCTTCATGTCACAGGATGAGGCAGCCTCATCCTGGAGCCAGCTCTTAACTTCCACATGAAAATTCAGAAACACTAGGGAAAGTTTTCCTTTAGAGAGGGTATTAGGAATCTCTTGTCTCTTGCAAAATCATGCATGGGAATGGTTTATTACTGAAACCCCCCCAGGGCAGTGTTCCAGCCATGGTCCTTTCTGATTCCATAGACTTCAACTGTTTTGGACCAGTAGTTTCATTATAACATAACATGGACAGCTCATAACTTTCTGCATTTCACTTTGAGGTTAACAGGTTTTTTTTGGTTTTTTTTTTTGAGTGTGATAATTCTGATTTACTTGATAACCTTAGGTGCAGCTGGGATTGTCAACAGCTGTCTGGATGAATACCCACATTTCAGCATATGGATAAAGTCCATAAATTTCTTTGAAGGTGCTTTTTAAAAAATAAATAAATAACATGGATGTTTTGCCTGAACCCCAAAAATATGATATGCTACATGTGAATAAAACATCAGAGCTCTTTCCAACAGCTCATTGTAATGTAAAATGCATGTTTTATCCTGAACTGTTTACACTTGCTCCTTTCCCTACTGTCTTGGGAAAGTTAGTAAGACAGAATGTCATGTCACATCTACATTTGCAATTAAATGTTCTCTTTCCCTGTATAGTATTGCAACCCTACAAACAAATCACATAAAACTAAACCCATTAATTTACTAAGTAATTTAGTTGCAACTGGCACTGCAAGCATCAGCCCATCTTACCCACTGTCCTTCAGTGTTGCCAATGCTTCTGTCTTCCTGCACTGCTCTTCATTTCCCCCAGCTGTGCCTTCTGTTTTGTGCAAATGTAAAAACATTTCCATGCAATATGCTGCTGCAAGATCCCCATTTTCCAAGTATATCCAATCCAACTCCTGTACAAGCATATATGGAAACACTGCTTACTTCAGAAAAATGTTTAAAGCTTTACTTGGCATTAAGTGTCTACAAAGGACTTTTGGATTTTATTTTTTGGAATGTGCTTACAGTTCAACTTGTGCTCAAACATTCTTGTGGAAGTGGAGCCCTCCATGGCCATATCCCAGGCCTCACAGGAAACCTCCTGAAGACAAGCCCAAAACATGGCACTTGTGAAGGGGAGAGCCATCGCAGACACAAAGAAAACACAGATGCTCGTGTGACAATTAGATGCACTGCATTGTTTCCCACCAAGGCACAGATGGCTGGGGTGTGAGAAAGACTAGACAAACATTCTCGGATTCCCAGAGAATGACCACAGCTCTGGGAATCAGAAAGTCACAGTGAAAAGTAAACTGACCTTAAAAACAGTTTTCTGCCAGAAGAAGGGAGAAGTCATGGCTTACCTCTGTGAGCTCAAAGTACGCCAATGACCAATTTAAACTATGTAGAAGAACAGTGATGCAAGGCCATGCCTGTTTTGGCAGTTCCTGATAATTCAAATTATTTAGGCAATGCTGAATATATGCATGAGAGAGCCAGCAGGATGAAATTTACCTTGTCAGTCCTCTGAAGACAAGATTTGGCAAAAAATGCTGCATATTTATAGTGGTGTTCAGTCAAATCTATATAATGAACATGCTTATTGTCTCTCCATAGTGTAGTGGGGTTGATAACCAGACCACAAGATAATTGAGAGGTGGATTAGATTCATAATAACCTTTCATATTAAAAAGGTGGACAGGTATGGACACATGGAAGTGAGACTGGAATGAGGTAATCTTTAAGGTTCCTTCATCCTGTGATTTTATTAAATTAGCTCATGATAAAAAGACACAACCTAGTGCCTGCAGGTAGCAAAGGCTGAAATGGTATTGAAAACCATAAGATGAAACACGTACAAAGATGCAAGATCTGAGTCCACCAAGGTTTGTTGAAGGGAAAAGGGCAGATCATATTGGTGAACAGGGTGGAGCTGACATGGCTGCAGAAAGGGTGGCTCTCCATCACCTACCTTCAGGGAGAAAGCACATCAGGGCCAGATTTAACAACCACAGAAATCACCAGAAATGCTGCCACTAATTTTCCATCCGTGGGGTGAAATATGAAAAATCCACCTACCAACCTGCCAGTGATGCCTTCAGCGAGTCACAGTGCTGGAGGTTAGGATTTTTCCTTTTTTTTTTTCTTCTTTGTCTCAGGGAATTTTCTCTCATTTGCCACTGCTTCTCCTTAGCATGAGTGAGTCTTCACTCACAGGAGAGGCCACTGAATTGGGACCTTTCCAACACCAGATCTCACTGGGAACCCCTCACCATCTGCTTGGGTGCCTCAGGAGAAAACCCGGGACCCTGACCCTCAACCCTGGCCAGGGGAAGCCTCTCCTGGCTGCTTGTGGGAGCCTGGCAACTGCTGCCCAGCCCTGCTGTTTTCTGCTGCTGCTTTGGGCTTTTTGCTACGCTTTATCCCAACATCCCATGTCCGCTCCACCCCCGCGGCTTCTGGCACGGCTTTGGAGTTTTTACTACACTTTGTTGGCCACCCTGGGCGTGCTCGCCTCTGCTGCTCTGAGGTTCCTGCTGCAGTCCCTTACAGACCCAGAGGGGCACTGAAACTGGCTGTTCCATGTGGGTTTGCAAAGGAAAGCCCCTTCTCTCCCCTCTCGCTCCCGCCGCCGGAGCCGCCATGGCCGTGTGGGGAGGCGGCCGAGCCGGCGGCACAGCGCCCCCTGCAGGCGCGGGGGAATCCTGGCAGCCGCCCTGCCCGGCCGGGAGCCACCAGCGCCCCTGCTGGCCGTGAGCGGAACTGCAGCGGAGGGGAGAGCGCCCGGCGGCCGCGAGAAGGCTGCGGGCGGGTTTGTGCTCCCGCTGCTGCTGGGCTGGGGATGGTTGTTTGCCTTGTGATATCTAGTCTAGTAGAGAATCATTGTTCCTTTTCCCCCTATCTTCATCCAAAAGCCCTGTAACTTCAAAGTTAAAATAATTTGGAGGGAAGTGGGGTCATATTTTCCATTCCAAGAGAAGTTTCCGTCTTCCTTGGCAGACGCCTTCCTTTCAAACCTAGACACAGAGGCAGCAAGAAACACTGCTGCCCCAACCAAAACCCAGACAAAGCTCCAAACTATGTAACAGACTCAAAATACAGACTAGAGGAGGTCCAAAGGCCATCTACTGATTCAAATAGATCATTCTTTGCCTCTGAAATGATTCCAAGCTTACCTGTTGCAGTGCTTCGATGTGTTACCTTCTCTTCTCTTCTCTTCTCTTCTCTTCTCTTCTCTTCTCTTCTCTTCTCTTCTCTTCTCTTCTCTTCTCTTCTCTTCTCTTCTCTTCTTCTCCCCATCTCTCCCCATGTATGGACAGGCAATACATGTCCAACAGGTCTACATGCACGTTCCTAAAGGCTTCTGACAACACAATTCTCACACTGTTGTAGTGGTAGGTGACAGGGAATTACCCTAAGCACGTGTCTTTATCCTTCTACAGTTTTCCTGTTTTCTCCAACTTCTATGTCCAGCTATGCATTTCCCTTCTTCCACCCCACCTCATCTCTATCTTGTCTCCTTCCCTGGAAGCACCGCCCCACTCCCTATTTTTGCTCCCAGCACAGGATAAACACAAAAGGTTGGATCTGCCACCTCTAACAGACCTGATTAAGGACCAACTTCCCCGTGGCACCTGCCTGAGCACAGGCCTCTCCGCAGAGCACAGGAAGTTTTGGCAGCCCCCCTTGCTGGAGACAGGGGCACTGTGGCAGAGGGTGGTGAGGCACGTCCCATCCAGCAGCTCATTACAGCAGTCTGGGCTCTGCTGCACAGAGACAGGGGCTGGGGCTGCCTGTGGTCCTGGGATTCACTGGCTGCTGAACCTGCTGGAGCAAGAGAAGCGTCCTGGGATGGGCCACAGCCAGTCTGTCACTGCTGAGGTCTAACACCCATAACTGCACCAGGTGCCTTGATGCTGCCATACAGAAAATCCAGGGCTGATCCAGATCTGCCTGCTTGCAGCTTCCCTCCCCTCCACGGAAGATTACTCACTGAGGCACAAGAGTGGGGCAAGACATGATCCATATACACCAGGTATATGACTCATATAACCATCTTTTATTTGTTTGGTTGGTTTTTTGTTTTGTTTTGTTTTGTTTGTTCTTGTTTTGTTTCTTTTTCTTTAAAAGCAACACCAGGTATTTTTCTACATTTTCAGACTCTGTACAGGTCTTAAAAGGAAATAATCAATGCTCAATGTACAAAGTAAAACCAGAAAACTAGAAAAATCTGAATAAAATGGAGCAAGTTGCTGTCAGGGATACAGTACAAATTAATAATTAGATGTCATCTGAAGTGCAATACCACCGCAGTAAGGATGAGTCAAGGAATGAAATAAAAATACTCTATTTTAAACAAACAGTATATATATATATATATATTTATATATATATATTTATATGTATATATTTTACAGATAGTAGACCCAGTGATATCTATAGAATTGTAAAAACATATTTACAAATGACTTTTTTTAAAACATTACATATACATCAGCACCATAGTAAGAAAGGAAAAAAAACCCAATCAACCCAAATCTAATAAAATCTGTTCTCTAGTACTTGATCCCAGTATGGAGTATTTGGAGGAAGCTTTACAAAGACAACAGAGACTCGTCTTGACACCATTTATCACCAAGGCCTGTGTCTCCCCAATGCACACCAGCTTGCATTGCCTGCTGTGTGGATGAACCAAAAACTTTGGCTGGTGCTCCTTTTCACTGAATTAGGGCCCAACCTGGCTCCTACTGAAGCAGCAGGCATGCTAATCATGCTCATCATCCTCAGCAGGAGCTGGAATTGGCCCTTGTGCTGTGTTTTAAAAAGGGGTCAGCTAAAAGAGATTAGATTAAAGCCATTTTTAAAAATGTAGCAGTCAGGGCAGGTTGGATTGATGGCTCACCTTTAGCACATTAAAAATGCAGCTTGTCCTGCTGCATCGCAGCATTTAGAACAGGTAATTCTCCCCACCAGGCAAGCCCACCAAGGGAAATTGCTCAAAAGGGAGCCTCATGGGGCACTGAGATGGTTCCAGACTCATTTGCTCTCCCCGTTTAATGTGATGTGTGTCTGTGCTCCACGGGGAAAGGCAGGACCAAGTGCCAAGGTCTTCAGCCTCCATGGAATTCAGGGGCTCAGCACTTAGCTTCACTGGGCCCAGGGAGGACAGCACAAAAGGAGGTGATCAGGAGCTGGGGAATTGGGACTGGCACTAGCACCCTGCTGCAGAGCATGACTCATGGCTCTCAGAGGCCAGCGCTAGGCCAGAGGGTGCTAAAGCTCTGGCCTGTGGGTCATGGTAACATTTTTATATGCACAACTATATAACCTGATAAGCAGCTCTCAGCTGAAAACACTAAAGAGGTAATAAGTTCCAGAAAACAGCCTCCAACTGCAGGGTTCCCAAATAACTTCCAGGTTTGGGAACGCTGCTGTACACACTCAGAATGGCTGGTGACTTCAGTATTGTGTGAGATCTGTCACAACTTCATCACAGGGCTGCTCAGCACTGGTCCATACAGTGGAGATAGTGATACATCCCTATTATCTAAAACCTTATTTGAGCAGATCCCATGCTTACAATAGCAATTATTTTACTCACTCATTTAATGTTCTTTACAGTAGTCCTTCACTGACTCCTGTTCTTCAAATACTGCAGTGAATTTTATTCCAGCAAACCAGAGAGATTAGACCAAACATCTGTTTAAAACTGAACATATCACAGACACCCTGGGGTAATAATACCTGCCAAACCTGGGCTTTTCAAGAGGGGAGTAGAAACTCTTCCTGTGTGCCAAACCCTCACTGTATGTTTTCTCCTGTTTTATCCTCCCCTGCCTGGCCCTTTGTGGCTTGCCTGAAAAAAAAAAGTGCAGCCAGCTCAGCTTGCTTTACACTGAAGCAACAAGAGGAGAAGGGAGTGAACTGAGAACACCCTGGGGAGGAAGGAGAGGGAGGGACCAGCTGAGGAGCTCTGCTAATGTCTCTTGGTACCTCTCAGCCTTCAACACTCCAGGCAGCAGGGCCATGCCAAGTGCTCTGACTTGGGAAGCACTATTTCAAGTCCCAAGGGGACTAAGCAGTTCATTAAGTTAACCCAGTACTAGGCTGTCTCCAGCAGCAGTCACATAATCAATCTGCCTTCACAACACTGCCTAATTTATGTTCTTCTGCACTTGTAGTGGGGTTTATCACTCTGCAGTGAAAACGGTGACTTCCCTGTGATTGTTTAGGTTTGTCATGTGAGTGTTGTGCATTCCCTTAGGACAGACCACAGCCAGCCCCACTGGCCTGGCCATGGCTCTCCCAGACCTGCTTGGCCCTGGGCTTAAGCATGTTTCTGACCAGAGCCTGTGCAATCACCCCTGAATATCTGTAGGCTTTGCTCCCAGCTCTTCCATCTGCTTCCCTGGAAGCTGCAATGTGCACAGTCATGTAAGGTGGGACATACCGGGACCACCCCTCACCACTGTGCAATGAAACCTTGTTTTAAGTGGGGGAAGAACAAATATTCCCAGCCAGATGCATCAGCTGGCTTTTCCAATTTCTCCATTCTGCCACACACACACACACAGACAGAGGGGGTGCTGCTGCGCAGCAAAGATTGCTTGATGACAGTTTTGGGATGCTGATGTTTTCATCATCCCCTGAATCTTCCAAAGTTGGCTACAGATCAGCTTGGTTTGCACAATTAAAAACAGAAGAAAACAAAATAACCCCAAACCAAACTAACACAAACAATAACCAACAATCCAGGGATGGGTAGAACATCTGACTTCCTCTTTGCTTGTTCAAACATAACGAAACATAACCAAAACTCCAGACTATACAATCCCATTCACTGGGGGTTTCCAAACAACTCATCAAGTTCTTGAATCCACTCATCCCCTGGTCCACTTTTAATAATGGAGTCCACAAGATCTGTGCCCTCTGCTAAATTGGAGAATGACCCCCCTGCTCCTCCATTACTGTAGCTGTAAGATATGTCCTGGGTGGGATTCCTCTCATAGGCCTGACCTTGGCTGCTCTGAGCAAAGGTACCACCTGCCATTTGGGGCTGATTGAAGCCTGACATGGCAGGGACCCCTTGGCTTATTCCTGGCATTGCCATTGTCCTGGCCTGGCTGGCTGCCTGTTGCCCAGGCAGTGGTTGCAGCAACTGTCTCCCCAGCGCTGGGTTCACGGCTCTCACTGTCCCACTTGTGTCCACAACTGTCTGATTGAGGCCCTGTGGGAAGTGCTGCTTGGACAGCCGTGGCTGCCCAGATGGCATTGCATACGTGGTGCCGTTGTTGAAGGGCCCCATTTCACTACTAGTCCTTCCAGGTATGCCTTGCAAGCCTCGCTGCTGCCAGTTTTGTGTTCCTTGAGGGACAGTCCCTGTCAGGTTTTGAAGTCGTGGTGCTTGTGGCCTTGGCAAGACCTGGCCCACAGGTCCTTTTGTCTGCTGCTGATGCTGGGGAAGAGCAGAGTTTACCAGCATGTTCTGACCAAAACTGCCAACCATTCCCACTGCTTGTCCAGAGGCAGGCTGCCTTGTTCCCTGGCCCGTGCTCTGTGCCATGTTCATGCCACTTTGGTTTGGGTGCTGCAACATTTGGCTCATCCCCGTGCTCATGCTGTACATTCCTGGCTGGCTGGAAGAGGCATTGCTGTAGGGAGTCATGCCCATATCCGACTGGCCTGCTGTGGTGAGCAGCGTGCTCGAGGTCTGGGAGGGACCCATGGCCATCATGCTTGCATTCTGGGCCATCATTCGGGATGTCCTCATGCTCTGGAGTGCTACCTGGTTTCTCACAGCCACTATATCCTGGGGTGAACCTGCAAAAAGGGAGGAAGGTAAGAAAAAGCCCACAAACCTGTAAATCTTAATTAACACACTTTTGCATAAGAAAGAATCTGTAGGAGCATCCTCAGCAGCACTTATCTTCCTCAGCTACACCTAATTCAGCTTCTAGCAAGCAAATGGAAAAACTTCCACTGGTCTTCTTCATTAGCAGTATAGCAGCTGAACTTCAGTTTACCATTTGAAGCTCTCCTTTAAATATCTCCATTGTATTTCAAAAGTAAGCCTTGAAAATGGAAATGTCAGTCTCAGAAGGCCAATCAATTCTTTTAATAGCTCAGGAGGCATTAATGAATGGATTTTCCATAGCATTGTTGCTGATTAGTTCTATGGAAAGAAGAAAAATCAGGTTTTTGTGGACATTTAAAGCAGGGAGAGTGTATTAGTGAATCAATACTATAAGCACATCTTACTTCACCTTAGGCCAGTGATGGGAAACCAGAAAATCCTAGCCTTGTTAAATTCCACACTGTGACAGATAACTTAACCATGCTTGTGTCTTACTTTCGGGGTAGAGGGGAGCTATTGATTTCAGGGAAGCCAATATGCTTCTATATTTACTATCTTTAAATAAAGACAATTACCTGGAGCTCAGATTATGCCATGGGTTCATTGTGAATTTGAGTCACTACCAAACAGAACAGTCAGATTTGAGCCACTAACTAAATAGTCAAACTCTGCAGATTTGAGTCACTGATTAAATACAACACTTGGCAGGTGAAGCTCAGAGTGTATGAGGCACACAATTGCTCCAGGCTGAAATGTTATTAAATACCAGGTGCAAATATAAAATCATTGCTTAAGAGTCCAGAACTGTGCAACAGAATGTGACTGTTCTTAAATCAGCCCCTATTTGTTGTCCCTCAGTGGCAGACAACATCCCTGAACATCCGTGGGGAGCGGAGAACACAGGTCCCTGTATTGACATTGGCTTGGTTTCCATGAGAAATGGGTGGATAAAGAAAGCAACATTTCTATACATGTAGTTCTATTAAATAATGCAGAGGATGGCTACAACTCCATTTTCTGCAGCACCACAAGCTTCTGGTGGGTTCTTTTAGCTCCAGCACACAGCTAAATGAAACATTTTGTCACATGAAGTGAGACCATCTGGATCTCACTGGAACAGGCCACATGTAGCAGAAACTTTTACTTTATTCATGCTATCAAACTGCTTTCCTAATGATTGGCACTGGGGTTCCCTTGATTTTTCTTAACTTAGATCAGCTCCTTTCATGATTAGAAGCAGTATTTTTATGATGACTCTAGCATGTGCTTAAGATACAGATGTTGAAATCTTAATGCATCTTTAGCTGTTTTTAATTGAAAATAGTAATTGAAAAGCTCCAAAAGAGTCACTAACAGCAAGTGGCTCACATACTGCTTTTGTTAACTACTGTACATGGCATAAGTGACAGGAGATCAGACAAGGAGTAGTTAAAAGAGAGATGCAACAGATTTCAAAGTTTTAGGCCACCTTCTGGTCTCATTTACACATAATCTACTGCACTGGATTACATTCATGTGACTGAAAAGCAAAAAATGGTGAACTATTTAAATTAGTTTATTTATGAAAATGAATTCATTGCTCTGTCAGATTAGCCTAAACTCTTCTCTCTTTATTTTAAATAATACATACAAAGGCAGTGTTTCAAAGAAGCATGAATGCAGAGAGCTTGTATGCGTGCATCTGAGTGTGTGCATGCACACACAATTATTTTGGAAATGAATTATTGGGGGAAAAAGTAATTTCATACAGAACTTATGGTGCCAAAGATAAATATGAGGAGGTGATTAGAAGAAGCCACCCTGATATATGCCAGCAGAAGATGTGGCTGCCTGTTCACATCCTGGGAACCACAACAGCAATGTGAAATGTCCAGAACTGCCTCCCTTGTTTTCTGTTGCATCTACATGATATTATCATGAATATACAGTACAAGTGTGTGTTCATTTCATGGCTGTATGGAAATCATGGTTAGTGAAGACTTCAGCTGATGCTTTTCACTTAAAAGGCTCAGAACTAACTTCTTTTCCTAAGCCAAAATGAGTGCACTTATATTTTTCAATTACCTGGGAGCACATCAAAATAATACTTGTGCTTTTTTTGAGATCATTAAAAAAACTCTATTTACATCTCAGATATTTTACTGTGTTTCCCACACCTGACATTTATCAGTCCCTTCTCCAGAGAAGGATGACCTCTCTTAAATTCTCTGCTCATTGAATTAGATAAAGTGAGGGATGAAGGAGGGGCAAAACCAAGATACAGTCAGAAATGCTAGCAGGAAAAAAACTCATAAGAGTAGAAGTCAACAAGACAAATCTCTGAATGAATCCATGACATCTGGATGTCAAAGAGGCAAAATAAATGTCATTTTTAAAAAAGGATGGGGGGGGGGGGGGGGGGAAGAGGGAAAAAATAAAAGAAAAAGCGAGCAGTTTTCACTGAAGAGAGCAGAAAGGAAAATATAAATGCAACTGAACATGCAAACTTGGGCATTCGTCTTTGGTAAAATTTGTGGTGTGTGCCACAGCCTGTATTCCTCTTCTGGCACACTGCTTAAAACCTAGTAGTCACAAACTGCACAAGCTTTCACACACTTGCTACCTTTAGGGCATTGACTCCAAAACAGGAAAAACAACTGGACTTTTACCTTGGAATTGATTGACCTGTTGCACTGGATATGGGCTTCGCTGTTGATGCAGATGCTGCCGAGGCAAATGTGACTGCTGCTGCATCTGCTGAAAATGAAGGACAGAAAGGAAGAGGTGATTAATTAATTAATGGGCTGCTGGCAAAACTGCAGAACTTGCAGTGGTTCTTATTTGGTGAGGTGTTCTGGAGAGACAGGCAGAGTCATCTGGAGAGTCCTCCTCAGAGCACTTGGGCTACTCAGCACTCAGACTCCTTTTGGCTCAAAAAGAAACATGCATGAAACATCATCACTCCTTACTTGTTACAGCCATTTCATCCTGACCGCTACAGCATGAGCTTAACTGTCTTCAGGCAGAAAGGAGAGGGAGTGATGTGAACTAACTTTGCTCACCTAGGTCTAAGGGCAACTGTAGCCACACACACACACTTTCTTTCCCCCAGTCCTGCCAAGGTCCAGAGGTTTGTGTTCCTGGTGCAAGACTTTGTCTGCACTTATAACACTCAGATGCAAGCATTACTGCATCCTGACCCAAGCACTGCAGCCTTGGAACATTCCTGAGCCAAAACAGAAATGGATTACTAAGGCACATTTCCTCTTGTGCTTCAGTGAATGATCTTTGGGGAGTGGTGACTGCAAAATGCCCCCTTGATCCAGACCACGTTGATCCTCTGTGGTTTTCTATGAATACTTGTGAATATTTTAAAGCAGAATCAAGGGCTGATTATAAAACCAGAGCCTTCAGATGCTACAGTGTACTGAACCAAGGGCTGAAAGGGCATGTCTGGGAGCATCACCTGCAGCTCTACAAATACTGTGTCCAAAGCCGATGATGTGTAACAAAGGTACGAGAATGGAAGAGAGGAAAGAAGGAAGTACTAATCCCTGCATTCATAAGTATGTGTTGCACACTATCAAAAAGAAAGAGGGACTCTTGTTAGGCATAAACTATCCCAAAGCTAGGATCCTGAGGACTGCAACTTTACTGTTTTTCATTTCTGAAAAGCATGTCAGCCTCAGCTTGGTGACCTTTCAACACTTTTAGGCTTGACTTCAGCCTAAGCATACTGGCTCTTGGCTTTCTGCATGTGAATTGGCCCAATCCATGGGATGCATTACTGCATCCTCACTCTCATGCACTTATTCATGCTTGAGTAAGTTCAGGCTTCTTTATCCTAAATATTTATAGGAGCATCCTTCCTATTCACTGAGAGTAAATTTTTCTGTTTCTCAGGGGCAACAAGAGAAAGGGGGGGAGGCAATCTGTATTTCTGTGGTTACATGGCATGCATGTGTTCTAACAGAAATTTAAGCAGATGGTCTTAAGCTGCTTTTCCTTAGCAAGAGAAGAGAAGCAAAGCTTAAAGCAACTGCTGACTTACCAGAGCATTGTCTAAGTAACATTAGGAGGCTGCAACTTTAAACTTGGGTATGGTCTTGTAGGGACTCAACAGTGTGACTTTCCATTGGCTTTCTCTTGGGCTGCTTTAAAACTACACCTGAATTAATCACACACCACTGTTCAGACTGTGTAGCTTAACAACCATATTGCAAAGCCCAGGAGCTCAGGAAGCCAGGTAATAGCTCCAGTGCAGCTCTTCCACATTGCCACTGCTGGAGGTTGTTTTACTGTTCTCCTACTTCAGTCTCTGGTTCTCTCCCTTGTATGACCTAATTGCTCCTACTGGCACTCCAGATTAAGGAATTGGTCTGGGTAAATAGTAACATTTTTCCTTGCCAAGTCTTCTTTTAAGCCACGTCCACTCTTTGTCCCAGATCACTGTGCAGCTGTGCACAGATTTTGCCAATGCAAGACCACAATTAGATCTAGGGGAGAGGACCTGTGACTGTAACTGCAGCAGAGTCTGCTTCTGCTGGACTAAATGCACCATTGGATGCCAGGTTAAGAGATAACTTTTCTAGTGGCTAAAATCCAACGTGACTATCAAGCACACCATTGGAAACACGGGTAATATTTGCCAAGCTAATGGTAGGACTGATAGAGTTGCATCTTCTTTGACAACCACTGCTGAAACACCTTGACAGGACCCACACAGAGAGAATTCCCAAATCTAGAAGAAAGGGCTGGTGCTGTGCTGTCTGTAGCGCTCATGCTCATCCCAGAATGCGCTGGAGACAGATGGATACCGTACCTGCTCCGCTAAGATCTGCTGCTGCCTCTGCTCTCGGAGAAACTGCTGTTTCTGCTGCTCCATCACATGGAGCTGCGCTCTCTGCTCGATCAGCATCTGCTTCACGATGGCTGCCTGGGGCTGGCTCCCGAGGAAGTGCCCCCCAGAGCTGCTGCCGGTGACTGCGCTGCTGGAGCCCGCTGGCACGGAAGGCTGCATGGGCCCCATGGGCCCTGACAATCCCACCTGGTGCTCCTGTGAAAAGAAAAAGGGAACGCCTTGTTACTGGGAACTCCACAGGCAAGGGAAATCGCAGCTCACCAGGCTGAGGAGGCACAGAGCCTGTGGGTGAAGCTTGGAGCAAGACTGAGCCATGGACTGCTCCCCACAGGGAATAGGTTCCCCTTTTCTCCTGGAATTCAAAGCCCCTCACGTAAAGCAGGAGCATTTATAATTAATTAATAGTGAAATAATGAAGTTGTGAGCTTAGCTTTTTCATGCTTCAGTGTAGTGTTTTTCAAAACTTTTTCGCCCTTCTCTAGAACACAACTATATTTTCTCTTCCTTTCCGTTTCCCTCTCTTCATTTAACATAGTAATTTAATATAGTCCCCTGGACTGAGGAGCCACGGTGTTAGATGCACACGATGAATAGCGGGAGCTGGCAGCACTAACTCTTCTCCAGAACCTCAGGATTTAACTCCATTATGTCTTTCTTCAAGATTTCCATCCTGCAGCACTGGACCAGTGTGTGGGGCTGGAAGGAATCGGGGCACGCGCCTTCCCTGCTCTCTTTTCGCATTTTCAATCAAATCTGCTGCCTTTTAGTGCTGGGAAAAGCCCCGACCCAGGGTCGGGAGGGAAGGTGGAAGGCAGGCCGGGCCCAGCGGAGCCCTCCGGGCGCTGCCGCTGCCGGCAGGCGGCGCTGCTCACCGCGGCCGGCCCGGCCGAGCCCAGCGGGGCCCGCTCTTCCCGGGGAGCACTCCCGGGACTAGGCCCGGCCCGGCCGAGCCCAGCGGGGCCCGCTCTTCCCGGGGAGCACTCCCGGGACTAGGCCCGGCCCCGGGCTGTCCCGCGGCCAGGGCAAACGGGACTCCCTAGGGACCCGGCTCGGCACCATGCCGCCCTTGGTGCCGTGTTTGAAAATCAACGACTGCGTGCCTGGTCCCCATCTCGGTGTTAAAAGCCCGTAGAACCTCTTTAACCTCTTGAACAACAAGAGGTACTTATTCAAAACCGCCAACTTGATGGAAAGGACCTGTGTCGCTTTAGCATCCTTTGTGCAAAGCCTGCGAGGTTCGGATTCGCCTGTCTCGCTGGGTGTTTGAGTTCTGCCAGTCACTGTGTGGTCTGGGTGTACAGAAAGGGGATCTTGCAGCACCCACCCCCACACGGTCAGGGAAAGGGTTAAGTTCAGTAGCTTGGGAAATGAGGGTCAGCCTCTCTGCATCAAGGTCAGGTTTTCAAGGACCCTCCTGTGGAAACAACAAATACAATTTGTCCACGTCTCTGCTTTTCACTGATACTCCCTGAAGGGCTCTGCTGAAAGGCAGCTCTCCGATATTTAGGCTCTTTCCCCTTTTAACATCTATATTGGTTTGAAAGTTCTCTCCCTGTTCCTCTTTCCACTTCTCCCGCAGTCCCATCACTGTGCACTTTACAGCCCGGTCAAGCACAGTCCCTGCAGCATCCTGAGGGCCAGGGCTGCAGCAGTGGCTGGGTCTCCCCCAAGCTGGGGTCAGGGAATCACTAAGGATCCCTCATCTGCTCCTGCACTGAACCCTTCATCCACCCCTCTTGCTTTGCTTTGGGGGGACACACACATTTATTGGCTGTCTCCAGCAGAGCTGATGGCAAAAGCCTTTTCCTACCACCCCCTGGCTGTCCCCTGGCTTCTGATGAAGTCATCAAGCTACCAATTGCATAACTGATGCTCAGGACTATCCTGTGTTATACTGGGATAATGGCCAACTGCTTCCATTTATATACAAAAGCAAGGCCGTGCTGCCAAATAACGGAGCCTTTGCTGCAGCCACTACAAAGTGAAGAAAAAGGAGGGGAAAACCCCCAGGAGCCAAAGGACATGATGTGACGTCCCTTGAGCTTCCTCTGCGAGCTTCAGTGCACAGCTGCCTTTGGGGCTGCAGCCCAAGTCCTCATTGAATTGCCTTTAAAAAAAAAATAAAATCTTCCTACAGAACTCTTGTCCTGGCTCCTAATGCACAGATGGGTATAGCTGAGGGACATGCTCACCGCACGCAGAAAGCACTCCATTCTCTGATGAATTATGTTATAAAGTAATTCTGGCATTTAAAAGGAAGAAAGTTTTGAAAGGAGACCCACCAGCTGATGTGAGCCCGGTGAACTGTGCAGCAGCTGAAGGAAATATGAAGATTAGCACACAGGTGTCACTTCCAGTGTTGTGTGTTTAGCCATTTCGAGGTACATCATGAAAACTTCCTGTTGCTGTTAAAGCCAGGCCTTCTTCATCTAGACCACCCTCCTGCCTAGAACATTTCTTCTCCTTTCCTTTTTTTTTCTTGGCAAAATCTCTTCCCAGCTGATGATGAAAGGCCCTTCTGAGATCACTGGGAGCAGCCCTGGGTTGTGTGTCCTGAAAATAAGAGCACAGCCCAGGCAAAAAGTGTCTGCAGGAAAATGCTCCCTAGCACCTGGGAGCAGAGCTCTTTCCCCAGAGCTTTAGCTCTGCAGCCTGGCACTGCTGTCCTCCAAGGGCAGTGTGTGGAGATGACACCTGGCAATGTGGCAGGGAGCTGGGGATGGAGGAAGCAACACTGGACTCTATAGGGCTGCCTCTTACAAGCCATGGCAGCTCCAGACCCAGATGCAGTCTCATCACAGGAGCTGAACACCAAGTCAAGCGACTCGAGCTACGTCCAGCACTTTCACACTTACAGAGCTTAAAAACCAAACTGATGCAAGCTTCACTGAAAACCCTCTTTGCTCCTGCTCTGCCTGACTGTTCCCTCATCCTCCTACTTCACCCCGAGCCTTCCTCCTCCTCATTCCCTGCTAGCCCTTTCTCCTTCCTACACCCTCTGCCCAGCCTCTGCATTTTCCTTTCTCCACCAACTGGCACTGCTGCCTCTTGCTTCACTCTCCAGACGCCCTCATCAGCTCCCAGGCTGTAGCTGCATCCCACCCATGCACACAGCTTGGCTCACCATGTAACCCCCAGGGATCTGCAGCAGCAAGGGGACTGCCCAGCTCTTTCCCCCAGGGCCCTGGGGTGCTCTGTGGGCAGATAGTCCCTGAAGAGAGTGAAAAGATGCCCTGGAAGGGGAAACACAGATTGTGTTCTCAGGAAATATAATTCTGGGAAAAATGGTACAATGTGATTTCTCATTTTTCACTCTGGCTCTTTTTAACACCACTGAAAGCCACTGTGTGCTGCTCTCAGGCTGCAGACAGCTCTCTCCTGCTAACAGTGGCTTGAGCAGAGTCACAGGCATTCCAGTCAGGAACAGTGGTGCTGCAGCTCCACTGCAGGCTCCTCACCGAGGGACAGGTGAAGCCAAGAGCTGGTTACATAAAGGGAGAACGGTGCCAAGGCCCCTCAGCTGTGACACAAAGCAAGTTCAAACACAGACTGGCCCTACATCAGCCCCCTGGGAGCCCTCCTGCCCCTGCAGCCTCAGCTGTCCACCCTTAAGGTAGCCCGGGACAGAATTAAGAGCTCGGCCCCTGGGAACAAAAGCAGAGCCACTGTTTCCAAATGGTCAGCATAACACACCTGGACAGGTTTGTAGCTTTGGACAGGTGCAGGGCACTGGGTAAGATGAACTTGTGCAGGGATCTGACTGCTTACTTAATGCCTGCACGGGAGTTGCCCCCTGTGGATAATCCAATCCTTTAAGCAACCGGAAGATAAACCCTGTGTCCTCCCAGTGTATTTCCAGGGTTCTGTTGGAGTGATGGAATACTCTGCAGGAGCTCAGGGTAACATGTGCAATACTACAGTTATGCACAGTAAAAAGGATAACAAAGGGGAGTGGAAACGAGATTTTCCTCTTTGTCTCAAATCTTACATGCCTCTTCCTTATCATGTGGTGATTTATTCCTTCCTCATGTCATTCAATCCCCCAGCTGCAGCTAAAAGCAATCACACAATTTCCTTTCAGAACAAGCAGAACGACCACCAACCGAAGCCCCAAGAAGCAGGCAGGGACACCCAAGCCTGCCCATTATCCCTCTATGCACAGACTGATGTATTTGGAGGAGCCAGCTCTGTGCCTGCTGAACGCTGGGGGGCCAAAGTGGCACCTCAGGGAAAAGGGGGCTGTTCCAGACAACTACTGGCAGGAATCAACAGAGAATGGGTATTCCACGTCTCGGAGCAAAGCATTGCCCAACAAGCTGTGAGAAACATAGACTGGAAAGCAGGGTTGGGAATGTGTAAAACAGACAAACAAACATCATTTTCTGTGCCATCCTGTGTCATGTGATCGAATGGATATTGAATATAAAAAGCAGATAGAAGCCAGGAGGTAGCTTATCCTGCACACTGCATCAGAAGAATGACACTTGAAAAATGTATACAATCAGACATCTACATTTTAGAGTCAGAGCAGAAAAAGTAGACCAAAAAAAAGATTTGTGGCAGAAAATGCCTACCAGCGAGTGACTTAAAGAGCTCAATCCATTTAGTTCACCACAAAAAGAATGTAGAGATGCTTTTGACCATGGTGGATAAAAATACCTTCATGAGGGAAGAAATTCCTTAAAGAGCTCTTTTATCCAACGAAGAAGGCAGAACCAGATACAAGGACTGGAAGCTGAAGACAGATTCAAATCAGAAAGAAGAATCACATTTTTACCCTCTGATTCCATTACCTATCAGAAATGGCAGATCTCCACAATCTGAAGGCCTCAAGGATGCATGCCTTTCTGCATAACCACAGCACTAGTGCAGTGGAGTGGGTGTGATGCACGAGGTGATGAACAGCACTGTCTGCCCTCACCTCTGCACAGCCCTGGGGACACAGGCACTGCCTGCATGTCTGTCTCTGTGTGTGTGTGGCTGGCTGTTAAGAAGGGGGATCTCCAACCTATTACTGGGATCAAAAATATTACTCCCTTTCCATACACTAGATCACAGTAAAACATAATCTCTACCCAGTGTTTTCAGAGCAGCCTGAAAGCACATTCCTATACTCCCTCAGAAATATTTCTATTGAATTCCTTGTAATGTTGTGACTTATTGTGTCTCACACGGATCTTAATCCTCTCTCTAAATCAGACTGCCCACAGCAAAGCCACCTTTCTCAGAATGGTACCATCTGACAGACTAAGGAAATTACAAATCCATTAATTTCAGACTTCTGAGGGTGTTTTTTGCCTCAGAAAAACAGTGTACAGGATGAAGGGATGGAATAGCTGGTTCACAATTCCAGCTCCAGCAGCAGGCTCGGCAGAGCAGACTGCTTCACCTATTTTCTCTGTCACCCAGCCTCGGGGAGGGGCTGCAAACCTCTCCTCTCCCCCCAGGCCCCTGGTTGCCATGGTCTTTCATACAGCATCTGAGCAAAAAAAATCCCTGTGATGTTTGACACCAGACCTCTGCATGCAGCTGATTTGTTTTCCTTTCACCTCTCTTCACCTGGAAGTCGCCTCCCTGTGTTTTCCATGCAGTTTATTCTGCCCACAGAACAAACAGGATCTGTCAGACTTTGGTGTATTTTTGTTTTCTTCTAGGAATTTTCCAATGTCTTCATTTTTGGTGGTGATGGAGGTAACAAAGGTCTCTAAAAGGGGCAACTGTTTTTCTAAAACTGTTTAAGAGCTAAAGGCCAGCAGAAGTTCTTCTCAAAGCCTGTGAGGAGAAAGGGCTTTGCTGGCACCTCCCCACACACCCACTTCTGCTCCAGCCCACGGGTTTCACTCCACAAACCCTGAGCATGACTGATGGAGTTCAGGAATGACGGATTCAGGAATGTTGCATTTCAACTGAATGCCACTAAACTTCAACCATCTTAATAAAATCCAGCTAATTTCCTCTTGTACAAATAATAGCTCTGGTGATCTCTCTCTTCTCTCAAGACAGAAACCTTTGCAGGGGAAATCACTCCTACTTTCAGTTTTGTTTACCCCCAATTTCACCAGCATGCCATAAGACCATGGTATGGAGCGTAAGGGTATAATGGGTGGGTTTGTGCACTGAGAAGTATTAATTTATCTCAAATAACTATTTTCCTTGCAATTGCAATTTTAATTGGTATTACTATTTTTGGGAGAAAAAAAAATTCAAACCAAAATACCTTCTTTACATACATACCTTAAAAAAAAAAGAGCACTGGCCTCCAGGCAAGGCTGGTGGCAGAGAAAGAGGGTGAGGATTTGAAAAAATACTGATGTGCCCAACCTTATATTTTAGGCACATTGTGAAGGCTGTAATTACTCCACTCAAAGACTGCTGCATGAAGCTTCCACAGTGTGTCTTACCACACAGAAAGCAAGAGGGAACCTTCAGGGAGCAAAAGGCAGGAGAAGTGAGTTGAAAACCTGGCCCATGCCAAAGCTTTTCCATGCCACATCCCTGCTGCCTTCTCCCACAGCCGAGGGCTTCCAAGGATACAAATCAGCCCCTCCAGAGGAGCTGTGACTTGACATTTCAGTGCCAGCTTGGCACTGAAAGTAGATTTCCTGGGACTTTGGAAACTGGTCCTGGAGAAAAACAAAGTGAGAGCTGAGCTCATGGAAGTCACTGGACCCTGAAGCTGGTACCTGATAGAAATTTTCCTGCTGCAGGTTTTAGCTTTAATCAATGCCTCCTTCAAGCCCATCCTGGAACAGGAGGGAGGAAAGCTAATGTGAAGCATAAGGATAATCACAGCTAGAGAGCTCCTGAAAGAGGGAGAGAAGAAAAATAGAAGATGAAAGCAGGCAAATGGTTAAAACAAACACTCACACAGGGGGCCAATGAAAAGGGGGAAAAGAGGGAAAATAGCACAATAAAAATAAATGATGTAAGAGAAAGAAAAGCTTCTAAGCACACAGAGGGAAAAATATGGGGCTTGGAAAAAGCAAAAGTGTAAGAAAAAGATGCTGTAATGGAGCTCTCTAGAAGTTAACACTCTACATTATCAGGCAGCCCCTTTCCTTTGAATGGCCCAAGCCTGTACCACATTATCACCTTGGACCCCATGGACCCCACTGGTTGTTGAGGTATTTTGAAGAGCCTGGCTCTAGCTCATGCCTAGCAGAAGCTGCCTGAAGTCTCCTGTGGATGACTGCAAAGATTTTTTTCTTTTTACTCTAGCTGGAATTGTTTCAAACTTCCTCTTGGTTGTTTTGTTTGAGCATAAACAAAAGGTATTTTTTCACACTTAAAGGTGTTTTTCAGATAATTTTCTCTGTGCTGTGATAAATTAAATCTTTCATTTTTAGAAATTCCAACTTGGCACTTGTGTTGCTCCTCAGCAAGCAGTGTGTAATTTGCCAAGCCTGAAAGAATCCTGGCTGAGAAATAAACACAGTGGGCCATATGCTCTCCTTCCCATATGCAGAAGGCACCTTACCTCAGAAAATGGGAGGAAGCTGCAGTCACCCTCATGGTGTTGCTTCTGCCAAGGCAAAAAAAAAAAAAAAACAAACAACAAAATCCACAGAAAAATGTATGGCAAAGGCTCTCACAAAGTAGTCCTCTTCCTGCATGGCTCCAGGGACCTCTCCTGCACCATCCCTGATTCTGTGACTGGTCTCTGGGCTGGTAGGAATGGGGGGAGGGCTCAGGGAGCATGTCTGCCATGTCCCTGCTGCTTGCAGTAAAGCTGCACTGTCTTCCTGGGTATTTCCCAGCACAGCTCCTTTCACGGGTTCTCTCCTCCCTCATTCACACTGTGCCCTCAGGAGAGGGAGAACACACACCAGGAGGGTTGGGTGAAGTGAGGACTTTGTGCCCATACAGGACCAAGAGGGAGAGTGTGCCTTGGATACATAGTACTTCAGATCCCTGGTGGGCTTCAGCAGATTATGAGTGGGACTGATAAAGGCATTGGTGCTTATGAAGAGTGTTTATCTGTACCTATTCATGCATAAATTCCACGATCTTCCTCGGCCAAACAGTGACTTCAAAGAGCTGGGATAACTCAGTTGCCTTGTTTGCATGTGCTTATCTGGGCAGCCCCTCTGGAGGTGGGACTTCCATCTTAAATCAAGAGCCAAATATTTCCATAAGGTAGGTGGCAGGCCCAAGGGAAGTGGCCCAGCTGCCTGGCAAAGCAACAGGATCTTTGCTGTTGTTTCACATAACTAGCTGCTGATAAACCAGGCTGGTTGGGATGGCACAACCAGGTGTAGGATTTCATTAGCTAGTTCTTTTAACATCCTTGAATCCCGGCAACTCAGACCACCTAGTTCGAGCACTTGAAACTCTTTGATTTTTCCTCCCTCTTGGATGTTTTCTTTGCATTTCCATTAGCCACCTGGTCTTTTCTTTAACACAGTCATCTTAGTCTTCCTGAAAACTAAGATAAGACATTCTGATTTGGGCTATGCCTAGCTCGTCTTTAAGGTCTTTAACCTCAATATGTCTGCTACTGTATGGCTCCCTCTATTTATATGACTAAGGAAAACCTCACCATTGAATTAATTTCCTTTGCAAGGCCTAACCTAGCTCAAGTTTTAGAAGAACTGACTTCATGCCTAGACTTCCAGGTCTCTAAGGCATAGCTTGCTTTGCTGACCAAGCCCTTATTAATGCTCTCTGAGGCTTCCTAGATGGCCTTGATACCTCTTAAGCCTTACATGTCCTCTTTCTTTTTTTTCCTCCCTCCACAACATGAATGCTTTTTTCGCCTTCGTCTATGCTGCCATCTTCCTAATGCCTACTTACCTTTGCCAGCTTAACTAGCCCTCCCAGCCCAACCCCAGCTGCCTTTTTGCAGCCTTGGACTCACTTCTGAAGCCCTGCCTTCACTGGAGACAGGTCTTGCACAGGATTGTGTTGATCTCTCCCATAAGAGACTTAAAGCAAGACATGATCTCCCTCTACCCCCACTTCCTATCCTGCCCAGCTCTTTGTTCCTGGCCACAGAGGAGGTGGCCTCATCTGTGGTCCCCAGCCCTTATTCTTGTCCTAGCAACCTCACTGGGTCCTCTTTTCTCATCTCTCTTGCCCTCATCTGCCTTCTCCTTTTGTATCTACCTCTCCTCTTGCTCTATCCCATTACAGCACAAACATGCTTTATCTTTATGCATAAAAAAAAAAAATCCAAACAACTTTTGACTCCTATTGACTCTCTAGCTCTCAATCTCCTCTTACTGTCAGCATTAAGCTTATTGAGTCTGCTGCTGCTCATTTATATGATTTAGACTGAATTTAGGCTCCATCTCCAACAGATTCTTTCTCAAATGGGCTTTCACATCTCTCCTGTCACAGAAGCAGAATCAGAGAGTTTCTAATTTTCTTTGTCTGGCTGCAGCTCTGCACTACGCCAGGCTCTCTGTCATAGCCGGTCCTCCCTTCCCAGTGCTCCTACTTGACTCCAACACCTTCCTTTGCTTGCTCAGGGTTACTCAGACTAGTTCATCACTGCTCACCCTCCCACCTGCTGCTGTTCTTTGCCTCTTCCTTGTGTCCTCCTTCCTTGTCTCCTTTCCTTCTCCCTCATGTCTCAGAGTGAGTTCTCCCTCTGTATATTCAGGAACCTTCTCTGCACCAGTGACTCACAGACCAGCCTCTCTGTCCCTGGCCACTTCCTGTCTGTTCTGACTAAATTCATGCCCTGCCTCTGGGATTATTTTGTGGATATCTGTCAGCTCAAGCTCAAAGTAGGCTCTCATCTTACTCCCTGGGCCTCCTGTCCTTCCTGTTCCTTCAGTCCCCATGGCCTGGCTGTCACTCAGTCCATGGCCTGGTTGTTATCTGTGCCCCCATGCTCTGTGCAGTCCCACAGCCAGGCTCCTGCTGCCTCACACCTTGACACCTGCAATCTTACCCTGCTTGTAGACTGTGCAAGTTCTGCTGTCCTGCTCATTTTTTTTTTGCCTGTCATCCTGCCTGTGCTATCTCTCCTTGTGGCCCTCTCTTCGATTCCCTATACTCTGGATTTCCACACCCTCCCTTGCTCTCCAATTCAGCTGCAGCATATGCCACCTCACACATCACCTCTCTTTCACTGCTGAGACTTTCTGTCACCCCATCACAACCCACTCTTTTCCACATGTTACATTTTAGCTGTAAGTGCCTTCATGCTTTCCTCCCTGCTGGATCTCCTCCTTGGGAGGAGAGTCTCCAAATCACACAAACCCGATCCTGAACTGTGCCCCAGTATAGTTATATTTGTAGAAGTTTCTGTCTCCATGATGTTCAGAAGTCTTCTGTTTCCTTGTACTCCCTGGTGTGTTTGTATCCCTGCATTATCTCTTATCTGCTCTTAGGTTAGAGGTATTTGTGAGGAAGGAAACATACTTACATCCTGCATCTGCAGAGAGCTCTGAACAATGAGACTCCTAAACTGGGACTACAACTCAGAAGTGCAATAAATAGTGTAACAAATCCAACTTCAATCTGCATACAGGTAAATACACTACTTTATATTCTGTAGGTATGAAAGCACCATTATTTCACTGTGCCCTTGCTTCACTACATCTCTCTTAAATAACACAATATAAGGATGAGCTATCATGTGCTGAAAAAGCCAGGAAATGTTAAGTTACAGTTCCCATGGCAATCGCAACTCAGCTCCCTCCAGTGCTGTACAAAGGTTATCACCATGTACAATAACAGGGGATGCTGAACACATGCAAAGTGACCAAATTACTGTTGTGGCAGATAACCAGGTCTTTGAACTTCTGTGCAGGTAAAATCTTAGGCATTTACTGGGCTTTTAGCATTTAAGTCTGGAAATGTGAAGTCCAATACACTACAAATAAAAGTCAGAATTATGTTGTATAGCAAGTAGCTGGTGCTGGCTTGGAGTCCTCCTTGAAAAGACACAGCCAATGGCAATAAGAAATATTTTCATTACTTTATGAGGTCTGGTAGCTGTCAACTGAGAGAGGGATCTGCCGATCAGAGAAATCTGGGGAGACATCAGTGTGTCAGAACAAGTGAAAAGACTTGACACAGAAGGCACTTTTTTGTTGAGCAATTTGCATTAGCACTTCTGGACAAATTCTACATTTCACATGCAATTCACAGACCAACAGCAGCATTGCTAATTGGTGCAGTTGCCAGTCAACTCTGGTGCCTTGTTTGAGCTATCACTAACAAGAATGAAGACTACAGTCTTTCTTTAGAAAAAATGCAGCAATTATTTTCCAGACTTTGAGTTGTGTTCCCCCTGCCCCCACTTTCATCCTTGTAATTTCATTATCTCAGTAACTTAAAAAGGATGTGGAATAGAAAAATGCAAATTTTAGAAAAGTCCTGCTGGAGTTATTAATTAAAAACACCTCTGTTTGCAAAGAATGATGCCCTTCATTAATACAACCTGCCATCACTGTCATGTGAATTTGACCATGTCTCAGGGTCCCAGTGCAAAAAACAACCCCAGTAAGTGGCAGAGCACTGGTGACTCAAATCCCAGTCACCAAACCAAGGCCAGGCTCTGCAAAAATCTAAAATGCTGATGGAATGACAGAATCTTTCTGCTCCCTCTTAGGTGATATTAGAAGTTATTTAACTGAAAACAGGGCAGATCTCCCATCCATCATTCTTTATCCTTTGTGAAGCTGAATCTCTTGAGAAAAGGAAAAAGCATCCATAATGCAGCTATTACCACTGCTCGGAATGCTCAGGCAGCTGCGGCTCAGCTGAAGGAAGGTTTGGCTGACTCATTTTTGTAAGTTAGATGGCTATTTTTAGGGAACATTTCCTTTAGGTCCCCACAGTGCTAAATCCAAAGGAGCTAATGACATTGTCAGGTGCCTAGGTTGTCGGTGACCTCCTCTAGCTGAACATTCATATTTTCTTACTACATTTTTTCCGTAATATATAGTGAAAAAGGGAGCAACCTACAATTAAAGATCTTCCAAAGCATCTTTGATACCTTTTCTATTCAAATGCTCAATGAGAGACCAATGTGCAATAGCAAAAAAATGGAACAGCACGAGAAAAACTATACAGATGTACCTAGAGCTAAATAAATCTAATTCTGAAGAACGTGGTGCTAATGGCGTATTTTGGTTGCTTCTCTAAGGATGAATAAGTGTCTGTAATGCAGTTGAATTCTGACTCTGATCTTTCTGCAGCTGCAAAAATCCCATCCCCTTTCTTGCTTCTCTTGAGATCTTGGCCCCACCCTAAGGGTCCAGCCTGACTGTTGTAGAAGTCACTAGCAAAAGCCACATCTCCCAGCTGTGCTCTCCTCAGAAGGAATAAGAAAAGCTACAGTAAAGCCAGGAACTCCCAGTCCTGATCATGAGAGGTCTGTCTCCTGGACACTGATGCTGCTTTATTTTCTGCAGTGAGGCACAAAGCAGGTTGTTGGACAAACTCCTGTAGTGCAACTTTCTGCTGTAAGTACCTCTACTTGGGCTTCCTTCTGCTACACCCTGGATTACTGGCCCAGCAGTCACTTTTCCCTGTGACTAAACCCTGATTTGGAGGCCCAATTATTTTGAGTCTGACTGCACGGTCTTCTTGGTAATCAGTGCTATGCACACCTCCTACTCCCCAGGCTGAATCAGTTGGTATTTGGGGAAACAGGGGCTGGCTGGGAGCTCTGTGTGAGCCCTGTCCCAAACACAGGTCCCTCTCTGAGCACCCCACCAGTATTCACCTGGTGAACCATGGGAAAAGGGAGGATCTGAAATCCCCAGTGATATAGGTTGCCTCCTTCCTTCCAGCTACTTCATCCTTTGTGTGTATTCAAAAGACTTTGCCCAGAGAGCTGATACCTCAAACCTTTCACAAAGCAAAGCCAACAGTGGCTTTGTGAAACCATGGGCTGTACTTCCCAATGATAGAGCAGGGCTACAATTTACCAACACATGGTGTGGCTATCAGCTGTGAGTCGACAAAAACTGCAGAAGATAGCTTTGGACCTCTTAATACCTTATTTCTGATATGAGGAGGGACTGGGGAGTTTGCAGCTTCCCACCTGCTTAAATGTAATTCACTGCAAAATATCAAACGGATGCATTCAGCCCTTTGTAGACATATCATTACCTTATGTGTTGATGTAACACACATCTGTAGCATATTGCCAGTACACCTAGTTGATGTGTGGGAGACTCCTATGTTCAAAGTCTCCAGTGTTTCTTTTGTTCTCTAATGAATCCTTCTTTTGTTTATCTCCACCTCCCCTGAGGTTGTAGCTGTAACTCTGTCATTAGTATCTGAAATTTTTTTTTTCTTCCAAAACTACCTACAACACTGCAATAGACTAGTAGGAAACACCTAAATGAATCACATTTCTTACTTCAGACAGGTTTAACAGGTCTGGGTCATTTTTCAGCAGCACTGTTGCTTCATTAGCAAACTTGTTAACCAAATATTCCCCTTAACACCATGTGAGGTGAGATTCCTGTGCTATATTCTAGCTGGTAAGCTGAGTTCACAATGTTTCAAATAAAATATGCAGTCATCACTACTAGGAGTGTCACAATTTTTGTGAGTCTCTGAAAACTCTCATCTGCTTCTTAGTGTCCAAAAATCAAAGCGCTCAGACATCTCCATGGTAGCCCCTGAAAATGTTGACCTATATCCTTTGGGTGCATTTTGCTGAATTTTCACTGGATTTCTATCTAATTACCCCACACCTGATTTTCTAGATATTATGTATGAAAACACATGTAAGACTGAGATATCTCTGGCACACAGACTGGCAGCTGTGCTGTCCATCAGAATCATTATCCATCCTGGTGCTGGCATCTTTCTGAGCTTCACCAAAAGCCACCAACAGGTTCTGGGAAATAAGTAGCTAAAGATGCTGCTACAGATTTGCTACCACAGATAGGCACAAAGACAGAAAGTCTTTACCCATTTGGCTGTGAATGAAATGCAGTGGGGGTTTTGCTTTTAGAAAAATGCCAAGTTTACATGCACTGAGTTACTGTGCTGACTCAGTGGGCTGACTCCAGGTCTTTCCAAAGTTGCCAGGCGTCTTCTCCAAGACATCCTAGGAACTGCCAGAGATGGCCAATGCTAAGGATTTGAGCTGGTGTCTGTGAGAAATCCGGCGGTCAGGCAGGAAGGCCACACCACTGGCAGAAGTGGTGGGACTCTCCGGGGCTCTGCTGCTTTTACGTATCATGGACATCTCTGGCAGCTCAGCTGCAGTGCTCACACTTCCTTGTCCTGAAGCCAGAATACCTGTGCATCCTTGTAAGGCAGTTCAGCTGTACAGAAAGGATTGGGATTCTTAGCCTGATTTTTTGCCAGACATCTCCAAATTGTAACAGAATCATCGGACTTCAGTGTTCAGTTTGTCACTGCAAAAACATCAGCTCTTTAACAAGCATAACAACAAGCATCATCAGCAATGTGCATTGTTGCCCTATACTCATCAACCAGAAGTATTATTTTTATTTAAATGTAAGTGGCATGTTTTCTTTGCTGGCTTCCTTCCAAATTATTCTGTTACTCTGAGCTGAGCTAGTAGTGCGTGTTTTCACTGCTTACCATGAAACATTTCTTCTTAAGAGATATAAACACATCATTGCCTGAAAAAGGCATGGTGACAATGCTCAGGGAAAAAAAAAACAACCAAGCATAAGTAAACCTCATTCTTCCTCTCCCTGGCATTTCAGAAACAATCCTGCAGCAAACTCCATCTGCTTTGGCTAGCCACTAAAATCAGCAAAGATGCAAGTCAAGGCAGAGCCACAAGCCTTCAAAAGCTGCTGGGGGAGGTGGTACAGAAAGCTTGTGGAGTGGCCCTGTCTTTCTGCTGTTCATCCTCACAGAGCTCTCCATGGTGACTGTAAGTGCAGTGACAGTCATAGTTGTCACCTGGAAGCACCCTTCCTTTGGAAAACCAAACAGCTCCATACTCACACAGATCAAAAGCCAAATGCATATGCAGAGGAGGAAAGCTGCTGCATCTTCAGTAGGTGCTGGTCATGGACACAGCTGTTTGCAGGGGGAAAATGACTGAAGATTTATGAAGGCAAAATCAAGGTGCACAATCTGAAGGACTAATTAGCTTTATTTCATTCCCTCAAAATATTTCCTTATGATCTACACTGTGGGGCAGCAGTTTGGCAGTTTGGTGATTGTATGTGAAACAAACCAGTGTTGTCTGTCTCATTTCCAGGTTTTTACTGTTATTATCCCTCACTAAACTTGGACTGCTTCAAAATATATTTTCTCAACTTTCCTAAAGGCTGTGGTCTTATACAAGTGGAAACCTACAACATTGTTTTGCAGCCAAAGTCTGCCTGGAGGGTGAAAACTTTTTTCTGCAATGGTCACATGGCATTTTCTAGAGGTGTACAAACAAGGTAAACACAGACAGGTCCAAAGATTGGTTAAATACCAAAACAAACTTAATTGCCTAATTAATTGAACTAGGTCTCACTTCCTCCAGAAGGACTCAACCCGTTCAGCACTGCAAAAGGCTGGTGTTGACACTGCCCCTGTTTTTCTGTCTGCACATCAGCTCAGGAAAGTATATTTAGCTCCAGTGTGCTTGCAGGATTGCATCTCACAGCTCCACAGGAAATCTCTGGAGTCAGAGCTAAAGATATCACTGCACACTTGGAAATTCATGGCCAGCTGTAAAAGTGGGGCTTCAGTGGTGGTCAGAGTGCTCAACAGCCTCCTTTCAAATTAGCGAGGAGGCTGAATAAAACACTTCACCGTGCTAGGTTCATGGCAGGCAGGGTGCACCCATGGAACCCAAAATAGCAACAGATATCTCTTGCTGAGATAAGTCTGAATTGATACATCCTGTTCCCAATCCCATGCTCATGAGTAGATGGGAGGGGGAGAAGTCTGAGGAGAGAGAACTAGAGACTAGTGCTGAACAAGCACACAGAGATCTCCTCCTCCTCCTCCTCCTCTGAAGTTTTCAGAAATTTAAAGAGTTGTCAGATCCATTTTAAGAGAGAGAAATCACAAAAGAGAACACACACATCTAACATAGGCTTTCTTTTCCATAAAGAATATCTACACATGGGTTGTGGTACCAATTCCAGGGCAAGCGAACAGACAGAGAATCCGGTCAAATCCTTGTCCCTGATGTTTTTAAATGGCATTTTGTCCAATACTGTCGTGGCTCCTGAGCAACCACTCCAGCACTAGGCAAGCACAGGGCACCTTGGCCACAACCTCACCTATTGCCTTGGTCTTGGAGAAGGATCAGGCCACTTCACCACACTTAAGGCATGAATATGACACAGAACCTTTCTCTACTGAGATAATGAAAAAGCAGGA
This sequence comes from Passer montanus, assembly GCF_014805655.1. Classification (NCBI taxonomy): domain Eukaryota; kingdom Metazoa; phylum Chordata; class Aves; order Passeriformes; family Passeridae; genus Passer; species Passer montanus. The sequence continues at coordinate 2,009,842 of NW_024374923.1, read as the reverse complement.
TGCAAAACCAGCTCCTGTTTCCTGTTAATAAGTGCTTTCTTCCTCTATCTTATAATTTTTTCTCAAGTGATGGCTAGCTGACTGTTTGCATTTCATCTCGTCTTTGGGAATGCTCTGTACTGTCCAAGTAATTCCAGTCAGCCAGAGCACACCTCTCTTTGCTCAGGGACAGGACAGCTCTGTGTGCTTATGAAGTGAGATCAAAAAGGAGTAAATGTAAACAAGTTGTCCTTCTTTGAAGAGCTCCTTGGGATCCAGAGCATTCTGTCAATAGCAGTGTAAGGAAATACTGTGGCCTTAGGGTCCTGCATGCTGTTGATACTGGAAAAAAAAGGAACTTATTTCAGAATCTTATACAGATCAACCTGTTTTCTTTCAGGCAAAAAGCCTGGGGTGCCACCTTGCCTACAGCTAACTGATCTCCCAAGAACAGATAAATTTCTTTGCTTCCAGAGAGGTCATTAGCTGGTGGAAAGGGGGCAGGTGGGTGTATGAAGCTTTAGGAAGTGTGCAGGATATGTTTTTATTAACCCTACACAGGACAAGATGTTGTAGACTGGTTTTTGGCAGCCTGATATATTAACAATGCAGATTTTGGACAAATCACTACTGTGCCTGATGCCTTAGCATCTCCACCCCTACAGAACAGTGACAATTCCTCCGATTCCAAGAAGCTGCCCCAACCCCAGCAAGGCAATGGGATCCAGGCAGCTACAGTGCCAGCATGCTTTAGTTACATTCTCAGATAAAACATTTTCTCCAAATGAAAGCCAAGAATTGTATTTCTTGCCTGCATGCACCTAAACAAATCATCTGACAAAAAAGCCTTCCTCAAGACATAAAATAATTTCTCTATCCTATGTGATTTCCACTTCCTTTAAGCAATGTCACTAAAAACATAGGTTAAGGAGCAGGCAGGAGAAGGACAACATGATTCTTGGCTAAAACTGAGGGATTTTCTGTGGCCCTGGTGGTGCCAGCTTCTGTGGACTCTGAGACAAGTATCTCCTGATATCTGCCAGGGTGAGATGGAGCAGCAGAGCCCCATGGTTGTAGGGAGCTGACAGCTGTGTGTTCCCCCTTCAGCAAGCTCCCCTTTGTCAGGTGTCACTTGAGTGCTGCACACTGCCAGGCACACACCCAGCCCCTCCTTACGGGCACTCCGCCATGCCACAGTCACTGTCTGAAGATTTGAGGGAGGATGTGGAGATGAGGGCCAAGGCTGGCCCTGGTTGCTGCTCTGGGCTGCTTTTGGCAGCGCTGATGGCTGTGGTGGTGTCTCGGGCTGTGCTTCACCACCAGCACTCACTCACTGCTGTGTCCACTGGAAGCAAAGTTTAGTGAACAGGAGACCCCCCACAACTCCAGCGATTACCCATTAGTGGTAGAATTGAGGAAGGGATGGAGCCCTTCTGCACCAAGGCTCTGGTCCAGCTGCCAGAGCATGTTCCAGGGTACAAGGCTGCTCACAGCCTGCTCTCCTGGTGTGGCTGTTCAGCATGGTGACAGCTCTGCAGAGCAATGCACCATGCTCACAAAAAGCTGCCATGCCAAGTCATGGCCTGAGTGGCAGACAACGGGAGTCAAGCATGAAGCTTTAGGAAGTGTGCAGGATATGTTTTTATTAACCCTACACAGGACAAGATGTTGTAGACTGGTTTTTGGCAGCCTGATATATTAACAATGCAGATTTTGGACAAATCACTACTGTGCCTGATGCCTTAGCATCTCCACCCCTACAGAACAGTGACAATTCCTCCGATTCCAAGAAGCTGCCCCAACCCCAGCAAGGCAATGGGATCCAGGCAGCTACAGTGCCAGCATGCTTTAGTTACATTCTCAGATAAAACATTTTCTCCAAATGAAAGCCAAGAATTGTATTTCTTGCCTGCATGCACCTAAACAAATCATCTGACAAAAAAGCCTTCCTCAAGACTCAAGAAATAAAATAATTTCTCTATGTGATTTCCACTTCCTTTAAGCAATGTCACTAAAAACATAGGTTAAGGAGCAGGCAGGAGAAGGACAACATGATTCGTGGCTAAAACTGAGGGATTTTCTGTGGCCCTGGTGGTGCCAGCTTCTGTGGACTCTGAGACAAGTATCTCCTGATATCTGCCAGGGTGAGATGGAGCAGCAGAGCCCCATGGTTGTAGGGAGCTGACAGCTGTGTGTTCCCCCTTCAGCAAGCTCCCCTTTGTCAGGTGTCACTTGAGTGCTGCACACTGCCAGGCACACACCCAGCCCCTCCTTACGGGCACTCCGCCATGCCACAGTCACTGTCTGAAGATTTGAGGGAGGATGTGGAGATGAGGGCCAAGGCTGGCCCTGGTTGCTGCTCTGGGCTGCTTTTGGCAGCGCTGATGGCTGTGGTGGTGTCTCGGGCTGTGCTTCACCACCAGCACTCACTCACTGCTGTGTCCACTGGAAGCAAAGTTTAGTGAACAGGAGACCCCCCACAACTCCAGCGATTACCCATTAGTGGTAGAATTGAGGAAGGGATGGAGCCCTTCTGCACCAAGGCTCTGGTCCAGCTGCCAGAGCATGTTCCAGGGTACAAGGCTGCTCACAGCCTGCTCTCCTGGTGTGGCTGTTCAGCATGGTGACAGCTCTGCAGAGCAATGCACCATGCTCACAAAAAGCTGCCATGCCAAGTCATGGCCTGAGTGGCAGACAACGGGAGTCAAGCCACAGTCCTCTGAGTATGTGCCACATGCCTAGACTGCAAAATCACTGCTTCCATTAGACTGTCTACACCTTCTATTGTGCAATTTGCTTTGAGCTAGAAAGGCTCTCCTTGCACAATCCCAGCATTTCAGACCTGTATTGCCAGCAGTGCTCTCTGAGGGCAGTGTTTAGAGAAGTGTCACATACAAACAACGGAATCACAGAAGGCAGTGATGGAGAAGATCAGCTAGCTCATCTCTCAGCTCCTGTGAGGACTTTTTAGTCCAACACACTGAAATTACTGTAACAAGAGAATCTTGCAGCACATCAATGCTCCTTAACAAATAAAACGCCTGGGAGGTGATCAAGAAGTTTGTGATATATGCCCATTAGCAGACAGGTCCTTCTAGAGACAGCCTGGAGAGTGCTCTTGTTAAAAGCCAATTGGATGAGTGACATTAAAAAAAAAAAAAGGATACATGTGTCACTTTTCTACAGCTTCCCCCTGGATCAGTTCAGACAATTATGGCATAACTACGAGGGTTAAGCTGAAGCCTTCCACTGTGTCAGAGTATAAGATAGAGAGGGACACTGTCAACTTCTTTGGGTATTGAAATCTCATTTGCAGGAAGGGAAGGCATCCTCTGCCAGCTCTTTCTTTCACATCTGAAAGAAGAAAGTTGGAAGGAAAAACGTGGTGGGTGTTTTTTCCCAAGTAGCCTTTATCTGTGGTCTTTCATTCACATGGCTGCTAGGAGAGGAGCTCCTTAGAGGCTTTCTGGAGTAAAACTGCCTTGCCATTTCAGAAAACGGGGATGTTGTCTTCCCTACAAGCCTCCTTCTGATGAGCTTCACAGAAGCTTTCCAAGGTAGTTTCTGTCAGAGCCACTAACATGCCACAAGCTTGCTGGGTCCCAGCCCAAGGAGGGGGTGCTATGCCAGCAGGTACAGGCTGTGAAACCACAGTGAAACCACATCCCTGCACGTGCAGCAAGGTGGTACTTGACCAGCCTCTCTGGATGCACTCCCTGAAGCTGCCACTTGGCACTGGGAGCTTAACTTTATTTAACTAGAGGTGCCTACTCAGACATCAGATTCCTTTGAGCTTCACTCAGCTCCAAAGTGCTGCTTAGGCTTGGCAAACATGTCCCAGTGGGAAGGTGAGAGGATAGGTAAGAAAGTAATCTGCAAGCTTGCACAGCCTGGGAGTGAAATGCCCTACTCACAGTACTGAAGGGAATAAGAAAGTGGTCAGGTTTCTAATGACTTGTGCCATACAATCAACATCAAGCTGTAAATACCACTGGAAGATGTGTCTCCCTGGCAATCACTGCTTCTGCAAGAAACTCACAGAAGGACACAGATGCCCCTGGTTTCTGGAGTGCTGCAAATCTCAGTGCTGGAGCTCTCTCATGTTTCAAAATCAGGAGCTCATCTTGCCTTTCTCCGCCAGAGAGTTAAGGACAGAAAGTACACCTGCAGCTGGTTCTGCTCCAGATGTGAACCTTTACATCCATGGAGTACAGAATCTTGCTTAAAAAAACACAAGAGCTGTAGTAAGACATTCCATCATCTGGCTCCAGAAATCCATGTCTTGGGACAAAAACCAACAGATAAAATCCCACAGTGTAACAACATTACCATGTGACTTATGGCCAGATTCCAAAAAGAATAAACAGAAGAGACACCATTTTCCCTGAAGTAGTCTGGGAAGGCAGAAACTTAAAGCAAAATCATTTAGAAATTGATTAAATTTATTTCTAGAGTTGTCAGTGTAAGAAAATGTTATGATGGCATTTAGTTATGTTTAGAATTGGAAAATGGGTTTTGCTTCTTGCTTAATTCCCCTTTCTTAATACTTTTCCCCCCAAAGTTTAAGTGGCTATCTGGAGCACTACAAACAAAGAAATACAAGATCCAGCAGCGCTTTGTTTGCCCAAAAACCACTATGAGATTCTGAATGTATTATACAGTGGGGATAATATTTTCAGTGTGTTGTGACACATGTGCAGAGTGTTACTGCTTCTTCTACACATCTCATTGCTTTCAGAACAAAATTTGATCTTGGATGCTTGCAGAGAGACCATGCCAAAGTCAATGGATGTACTTGTATGCTTTCAAATACCAGGTTTTGTCTTCCGGGAGTGAAAGTTTTTGTTGTTTAGTTTTCAGCAAAGACCTCTTTCCAAAGACACAGGGAACCACCCTTCTGCAAAACAACAAATTATGAGTGTTTCCTCAACCACACACATGCTCTGTGGAAACTTAAGAGGATTCATTTGGGAAAGCAGAGATGGTCTGCAACAAGGTCTGGAAGGAAGCGTTTATTTCTTTTTCTTATTTTTCTCATTGTTAAATGATCTCCCACTCCTCCAGGTCATGGTACACATTGCATAGCTTTAGTTTTAATTGCTGTCCACATACATCTCTGCTCGTGAGATTCATGTGATTACCTCACTTCCTGAAGCATATGTCAGATTTCACATCATAGGAGATGCAGCAGGAAGCAGCAACCAAAGAAATAACACTTGTAAGGAATTTTACTGGGGTGCCCACTTTTGATGCAAAGAAAGAGAAAGGACAGCTGGCTAAGGAAGGGGAAAGAACAAACTTTTACCTTCTGGGGCAGCAAAGCCACAGTAACTTCTGTTCAAATCTTCCACATTATTTTTTTTTTTTTTAATGCTGACTGCTCTCCATCCATTCTCAACAGCTCCCTGTTTTAGTGCCTGGCCCATCCTTGCTCTCTTCTACTTTTCCAGATTAGTCTGCAGCAGCATGTAAAGTACTCCAAGATTCTCAGCCTCAACATGTTCTGTTATTCAACAGAAACATCTGTTTTTAGGGACATCACATACAGGCACACACACAGCCCTCTCCTTCACACCAGCTTTTCTACTGACCCAAATGAAACTTGTATTGTACAAACCAGTCCCAACAAAAGTCAACAATTTTAGATTGCTGTTGTGGTTTGACACTGGCTACATGCCAGTCACTCACGAGAGTCATCTGCTTACCCTCTTTGGCTACGTTGAGAGAAGAGAGGGCAAAAAAAGGAATTAATAAAGGGTTCATGAGTTTAGATAAGGATTGGGAGGAAAACACTCCAAGGGCAAAATAGGTTTAAAGTAATTTTATTATTAATAGAGACAGAAGAGGATAATGAAATCAAAATAAGTTCTTAAAACAGCTTTTTCCATCCAGCTTTTTCACCATCCCTCCTACCCACCAACAGAGAAAGGAGACAGGGTGTGGGACTTTTGGTCAGTTTGTCACTAGAGTTCTCTTTCTGTTTGCTCAGGGAGAGGAGTCTTTCTTCTGCTATGCTGTGGGGTTCCTCCCATGGGCAAGCAGTCTTCCTAAAACAGTTGTAGAGTGGATCACTCATCCATGGGGTGCAGGACAGGCTCCTCTAGTTTGGAAGCAAGGGCCCTCTCTCTCTGTCTCTGGAAACAGGGGCCCTCTCTCTCCATTCAGGTCTCCCACTGGATCACAGCTTTCTCTGACATCCACCCACTCTGATATGAGCACTTTTCCCATGGACTGTGAGTAGATTTCTGCATCCCCCATGAACTTCATGCATTACAGGGGACAGTTTGTTTCACCACAGCTCTCACTGTGACTCACAGAGGAATGTCAGCTCCAACTCTTGGAGCACCTCCTCCCCCTCTTTCCCACTGACCTTGCCTTGTTGTCTTCCCTCTTGTGTCCTTACTTCCTCCTCTTCTCTGACTAGAAGAAAAACTGCTGCTTGTAGGTACCACTGCCAACAAGTTCCACCAATTCAAGGGTTCCTGCAGGATCCCAAAGCTCTGAGAGGTTGATCTCACCCAGGTTCTGTGTCGGGAGTTGCTCATCACGTCTCCGCTGCCGCCATGGCGCAGGCAGTGGCGGCCCCGGCAGCGCCAGGATGGCCCCAGCAACGGCGCTTTGCCACCCCTGGAAAAATCCTGCACTTGTGATGTTTTGATTGTCTTCCTAAATATGTCATCACAGAGGTGTTACCAACTTCTGTGACTGGGCCAGCAGCAAGTCCACCTTCAGAGCCATCAGAGATTGCTTCTCTTGGCCATGGTGGGAGCTTCCAGCAGCTTCTCACAGAAGCTACCCCTGTGGCCCTCTACCTCTCCTGCTACCAAAAACCAGGCTGTGCCAAACTAACACAATCACAGAGATTGCAACCAGAGTGAAGATAGTAAATGAGCCAGTAACACCCAACTATTTCTGTCAGTAGAAAGTCTTCCTTTAACCAAAAATGCATCTCAGACAATCTCTACCCACATCATTTCAACACTCTGTAAACTGCTTAAGTAGGTTTCTGGTGCTTAGCATTTTTACATCTTCTATACCAACACCTAACACTTTTTTCTGTAGAAAATGGGGTTTCCCAGATAAGGCCATTTCAGAATTTGAGGTGCTGGGAGAAGCTGGACAGCTCAAAGCCCTGTTGCAGTACTGGGCTCATCTGAAGTAATAATCTCACTCATAACTCATGTTTGTAAACATCCTTAATCACTGGGTACAGAGTTAAGCCTCTCAATAAGTACCCATGTCAGAAAACAGAACTGTGCTTGTGTTCAGGTCCAGGCTACTGAAAGTTTCAGCAGCTAGAATGCTTAGGAAAAAAATCCCACCAGTATCTATTTACAGATCCACATACCCACTGCTGGATTTTATTTTCATCCACAGTGGGATCTTCCATCTATGTAGCCTTTGAAATATGAAACTCAAACTTTATGCTGGAGGACACAATTCAAAATCATTTGTTACCTAGTGTCACTCTCTTCAGTTTATTTCAACTATTTTTCCTTGACATTAAAATAATGAATCATAAATACTGGTGACAGCAGCAGCAAGACCAGATGAACCAAAGAGCAGATCCAAACCAAATTTCCAAGCTACAAAAGGAAATAAGTAATAAAATTTCTCTCCTTCTCCTTTATTTTCCCATTTTTTTCCCCTAAGGATCCCACTGTCATTATTGTACACTTAATCTTTTGATTGCCCTGCTCCTTTCTACCAACAGTTGTGAAGGACTGTAAGAGGTCAGAGGATTTCACACCAGTCCTCCACTTATTTTAGGTAGCGACTGCTCCTGGAACATGTAATTAAATCCTAACAGCTGGGTAAGAAGAAGATGCCCCTACCAAACTTTGCTCTGAAATACTAAATATTAAATCTGTGAAATACTAAATCTATGACTTTCATACAAGATGCAGGAAGTGTCCTGTTGGATCTCTGTGCCAGTCTGGTTTCTGGATTTTTCTTCCCTAAAACAGCCACAGTAACATTTTATGAATTCTGTAAGTTGACCTCATTAGTGTAATGTTTATGATGTAAATGTAATGATTTTGTTTCATTAAAGGATACCAAGAATGAAACACATAGTCCTGACAAGCCATCCATGAGCGATCATGGGTCTGCTGAGAGACAAAACGTGCCCTATCAGCACTGCAGGTCTGACCATCTGCCTCTACCCAGATAACAAAGGGTTTGGGAAGGACTCCACACAAATTAGGGGGGAATAAGGACAAAAACTGAGGAAGTTCAGAGAGGTAATCCATGAAAAAGAAAAGCATTTGCTGAGGAATGACAACTGAGAAGGACATCTCCTGGGATGTCCTGAAAAATCTGCTGGAGGTATCATCTGCTGGGCAGGCAGGCATGCATGGGCACCAGTGATTTAAAATATTTTTAATCACAGGGACTGTGCTTACTGTTAATAAAGAAAACTTGGTTTGCCACTGGCTATGTGCTCCTATGGGGAAGCCAAACAGATTTGTCCAAACTCAGCCCAGCTGACCACAAGTTAGTATTTACAGCCTGTAGGAGTAGTAAGCTGTGAGACATGAGACTGGGGAGAGGTCACAGCTTGATGCCCAAGCCTTGAAAGGAAGACTTGAGAGTGTCCAGGAAGGAAACAGAGGAGTTCCTAGTTCTGTCACTGTTGCAAGTCTTGCTTGAGATTTGGAAGCCTCAGAGAGTTAACTTTCATTAGAGTCTTCCACTTAATAAATGTACGAGAATTAGTGTGAAGGATCTGGAGGAAGGGGGGATGCCAGTTGTCATCTGGGGCACATCAGGGGGCCAGAGCCCTACCTTAGCCATTGTGTGTGGCTTTCTTTGCACATCACTCTTAGGTTACAATGTAAGATGGAACACAAAAAAAAACCCCAAAAAAACCAACAACAACAGAAAAAAAAAACCACAAAAAACCCCCCAAAAAAACAAACAAAAAAAACCCAAAAAAACCCCAAAAAACACAAAACAAACCCAAAGCAAAGCAAAAAAATGCAAATAAAAAATCCCGAACCACTAAAAACCAAAAACCCACTAAAAAACAAAACCAAAAAAACCCTCAAAAACCAACCAAACAAAAACCCAACAAAACAACAAAACAACCCCACAACCCCCCCCCCCAACAATAACAACAAAAAAACCCACAAAACCAAAGAACCAACAAACAAACAAACAAAAAAGTACTCTATCATCATCTTCATAAGCTGCTAAAACCATATGTGGCAGTGTTCTTTATCTCTTCCATGACTCATCCCTGATAACCCCGGGGAATATCTTCTGCTAATGGGGCATCAAAGTCTCACTGCATGACTCTTAAAACCATCCCATTGTGAGATGCTCCACCCAGGGGGAGGAGCCAAGCATTCCCACCTGGATATATTCTGAGATTTGGAGCACCACAAGCAGCCTTATCTATTGGATTCCCAGAGGACAAGAGCTACATAACCACCACTGGACATTCAGAGGAAGACCAGGCCTTTCTACAAGATCACTTCTCAAGGACTGCAGCCACCATTTAACTGGACCGCTACCACCACCCTGACCAACAGGGTGTCAGGTGACTCTGTCAGGTTAAGCCAGTAAGGGTTGTTTTGCATTTATTTTCATTTTCCTGCTAAATTGTAGTTCTGACTTGGAGTCTCCCACTGGTTTGCCTTCAATTAGGTACAATTAGGAAGGCTGACAAGAGCAGCTTTACTGGTGAGTTGTATTTTTTCTACCACGGCAGTAGTTTGGAATCAAGTTACCCTTTGAAGCTGACAAATGCAGACAATGAAAATACATGTTCTGCTGCCCCTTGCTCTCTCAGAAGTGCTTTTCTCTATAGACACACAGCCACATTTAAAAATTAGGCAAGAAAAATTGTCCTATATTTGAATTTTATAATCATCAAGCTAGGGGAATTGTGCAAGGGCATTGTGTTTATCAGAACTAGATTCTTGACAGGAAAGTGCTGTAGCTAATTGGTTTCTTTAAAAACAAAGAAAAGAAAACAAAAGCAAAAACAAACATGCCTGTGCAGCAGAAATTACAGAGGGAGTCCTTCAGAGCAGGAAGCAAGAGACCTGGCAGTTTTCTCTGTCTGTGTAGCTCAGTGTGACTAACATGACCAAATGTCAACACACACTCCCTAAACCCTCAGCCAGTCTAATCTAGCAGGGACGCTCCTCGGCAATGAGGAGTTCCTTAAATCAAGGATCCAAGCATCAGTGTGATGGATGCGCTGCTCCAAGCGATGTGGAGCAAGGGCACGCTGGGTGAGCTGACAGACAGCCACCCAGGGCTGAGGAGACCTGCCTGCTCCTGTCTGGCATGGCCACAGTGCTGTATCCAGGGCTCACAGCACAGAAATGTGCTGCGGAGCCCAAGCCTGCACTGGATCCCTCCTCCTGCCTGAAATGAAGGGCTGTAAGAAGCACTTTGCCTCCTCATTTGCAGTCAGGCTCTGCTTTCCCCTGCTGAACCCCTACATCCCTGCCTCCCAGCTCTCCATGATGGGACAAGCAAAATTGGCAAGTTGCTCTGCAAACAGCACAGAGGGGGGCAGCTCTCAGCTGCCACTTGCTGCAACTGCCAGGGAGTGTTTGTTGGGGTGGCTGGTGGCAGACCTCTGCATAACTGGGAGTGAATGTGCCTTTCATGCTTTTGTGTACAACTGAAGCACGGGACAATAAGAATGGAAACATTTTTCCTGTTCTTGACATCCAACTGCCTCCTGGAGGATACAGTCTCCACCAGACAGATGGCTAATTTCTTTACCCTAACCTCCTCCTCCAGCACTCCAGTGTTAGTATGATGTTCTGCCCTGGAGTGAAGCCCTAATTACTGTCAAACATTCAGAGACAAAAGTGGTTGTCTATATATCATTCATGCAAGTGTTGTTACCAGGGTGTGAATTAAATAGCAGAAGCCACTTGTCAGTTGACTCCAACCTGAGCCATTTTGCTCAAAACCTGGCTTGTGTTTTAAAGCATCAAATTGACAATTTTTATTTCAGTGCAGGCAGGGACTGTGTGCACCAGAAGATGCCGCATCATTCACTGAAGGACCCTCAGCTGCTCTGCCTTCATTAGGCTTACAAAGGACATGGGGTGCTCTTTTCCCTGATCATTCAGAAATACTCCCATGGCAGAAAAACATTCATTTTCCTTTGTCCTCACCAGCTAAACCCAAGGGGCTGTTCAGCATGAAATGCACACTGAGCACAAAGCCAAGACACAGAGTTCCTCATTTGTCTTGCTCACATATAAGACATATTTTTGGGACCAACAAAGTTCTTGTTTCCCGAAGATGCGGCTACCATTGAACAGACAGGTAATACTAATGGCCAGACAGTCACAGACAGTGACAGTCAGCTATTGGCAGGCTGATTAGATGCACATTTATTGTCTAATTATGTTGTGTGACAGCACAGGCTGCTGAACACCATTTTAACATGCAGAGTAACACCTCAGGAGGCTCTCCATTATGCATTCAGTGGGCTATTTTCAGACTAAACAGCATGTCAGTGGCTGTGTTTATCCTTTTCCACCTGGGCAGAGGAAACAGTTCAATGTTCCTCCAGGGAATTAATACATATTACAACCCACACATTCATTTTCCTCAACAGACAGAAATGGCCAGACATATTACATGTTTCCAGAAAATACTGAGGTCCTGACAAAGAGGGATTGCTGGGGGAAAAAATGAGTTTGAGCAGAGATCCTGAATTTAAAGGAAGCCAAATTCCCCAGGATCAGCAAGAAACCCTGCCTGCTTTCCCCCCATGCTGAGGTACACGTGCACAAGTGGAACATCGACATGCAAAGCCACTTGTGCAACAGCTTCTGACAGCACTGTGAGAGGGGAATGATTTTCCTGGGTCTGAAAGTGGTGGTGGGAGACCTGTGAGCCAAACTACATCAGTGTCTGCCCTGGAATGCTGCTGGGCTGAGAAGGCAGCATCTGCAATGGGGCTCATGGGGGCCTTCCCCCTCTCCCTGTCTCTTTCCCACCATGATTTACTTCAACTTGCTGAGAATATTTCATCTCATACCCTTTAACAAATTCTACCGGTGGCTTCCTGGGAATGGATTCATTCCCATGCCTGTAATTCCACAGCAGAGACTGAAAAATGAACAAATCAGTATTCTTCCTCTTCTTTTTCTTCTCTTAACCCACACAGCTTTGATAAAAAATGGTACCTGTAAGAAGCTACTCTCCTCAAACCTTGGATAACACCTGGTACTTTTCCTAGACAGAGCAAGGCCAACAAAGAGCAAGAAAAATGTTACAGGATGCCCATGTGTTTTTGCCTTATAGGGGGGACAGAATGGACAAGGCTTGTTAGAAACAGTAAGGGTGGGTGACATCACTGCCTACGATGGCAGGGAGGAGAAGGGGCTAGGGAAGGCTGGTGGGCAGTTGAAGCCTTATGGCAAGGGAGTGGTAATGAGGGCAGGTCTTCTTGGAGAGCTCATGGCCTGGCACAGTGCAAAGAGGAACCTGAGCCCTGAAGGCAAGACCCAGTTCTCAGCCCACCATGTCAAGCTCCCAGCAGGGATTCAAGCCAAGATGCTGACTCTGCCATTTTTTTATTCCCAGATTTTTAAGTGGCTGCTGTACAGTACTTGCCAAGTTTGACACAGTCTGGGCTCAAAGCAGCGTGAGATCCAAATGGAGCCGCTGCTAATTATATACCTCTAATTAAACACAGAGATGTGGTGGGTGGTTCTTGAAGTCCCTGAGATGAAGACCACTGAAAGCTCAGAGAATCTCTTGGGGAAAGCTCCATTGCCCTCTTATGCCCTCACATTCCTCCCGAGGTATTGGCTTCCACCCACTGTCCAGGATGGGATGCTAGGTTGGGATGCTAGGTCCATGGGCTCAGGCTGGTCACTTGTCAGGTGCTTAATGTCATTCCCCTCCGCGCCCCCCAACTCCATTTTCAGGACATGGGAAGGCAGCAAAGGAGGAAGCAACATGTCTTCTGTGAGCAGCTCTGGCATAGGGATTGCAAGGTCAGTGGTTCCTCCTCTCCACCAGTAAAAACTAAACCCAACATGAAATGAAAGAGTGTTTATTAAAATTAACATTTCTATGGTGTCTGCCCAGCTGATTAGAAGCAACAGCTGTGAAGCCAGCAGTGAAGAGGCCCAATATCCCAGAAGCTTCAAAAACACTTTATATCCTGCTTTATTACTGATTTAACAGCCACATGAAAGGATTTAGAGTCAAGTTTCAGCAGACTGAGAGGAGCGCACAGCTCCCCATGAGCACCTGCAGCACCTCTCTGGGGCTGGGACACGCACCAGGAATGATCATGCGAGCATCCATGGGACCTAGGAGAGTCTGCTGGCACCTGCAGAAGGTGGAGGTGATTCCCAGCTGCTCCAGGTTGGGCAGTGGAGGATGGAGGTGCTGCTGGCAGCGCCTCAGAGGCAGGTATGCTCCTCCTCAAAGTGATGGCAAAGCACATTTGGGAAGGTTTTCTGTGGCAGAGGAATATTGAATTCATTATGCTTCAGGGAAAAACTTAGAGGTTAAAATGAAATGGCAGCAGGTGCATCTAATAAGATTACAAGGTTCCCCTGGGAAGCACTGGGAGAGCAGTTTCACTGTGTATTTCAAACAAGGCTATGAAATCAACAGGATTTCAGTTGCAAAAGGCGAGCTAATTGGGAATTCAGTTCCTAATTATTCAGGTATAAGGCATAACACAGCCAGAGATGTGCTCAAATAAAACCTGCTTGATCCAAGTTAGGAAGAACAAAGTGGATGTACCTCCTGAGTACAAATGCATGAGACCTGAGTATGGAGATACAGATGGAAAGTACACCTTGCAGAGATTTCTGTACTGTCATTAAAAAGACATTACAGTGAAAACAGAATGAAATATATCATGCTAAAATACCATTTAGATTCTGAGACTCTCTGTTTTAATACCTTGCACAGCCTCAGAGGAGAGGCTAGATATGCCAGCATCACTCTGAACTAACTCCAAGCAGTTTCCAGACCTGTGGTTTACAAAAAGCCTTATGCAATGAACTAAAATAAACCTCAGACTTTATTTTACTGTATCTGTAAAAAATTAGAACAAACTGTAATTCTGCCATGTTGCATCTCAGGAGAACCTGTACAGCCACCTTTGATACGTGCTTATAAGGCAGAACTGACAGCCTGAATGGAGGAGATGCTCTGAAGATCCTATACAACCCTCAAATAAATCTCTGAATTTCTATTTGTGCCAATCAATCTGGCTTTCCAAGTGTCATCTGTCAGCATCCAAGTGCTGCAGTTACAGGGTAAGCTGTATTCACAGCTGGAAACTTAGTTTAGTGATTGCTTACACTTAAGTGAAAGATAACCCTGGATTATGCATTTCACACAGTAGGGGTTAAAAACAGGACTGGGGTTTGCGTTAATGTCAGTACAATGTTTCTCTCTGACCCCAAGCACATATGAGGTTGCTGTAGTAACGTTTTCCCTCAGTTCCACCTTCTGTGCCGTCCAGGAAAAATAAAGGAGAGTTCTCACACAGGGACTCACCTGCACAGCTTGTAGATCCAAAAGGAGATAGCTTTAACTGTACAAAATCCTATCATATCCTCTGTGGGAAGCTTCCAGCTGTGGGCTGAGAGCATGCACTTGCTTACCTTTATATCATACATTGCCTTGCATGCTGACAGCTGCTATTAATATCAACACAAGGTGTCCAAGTACCCTGGGATCCCACCAGCCCTCGTGAGCCCATAGGGCTCAGGTTTAGAGAGCATCTCTACCTGACAAGAGGGCAGTGAGATAGACATTTTAGCTGACTAAGTAGAAATGTGTTCCTCAAGCCAGCTCCAGTGGAATCATAGGCAAACCAGAGCACCGTAAAGTCTACAGGAAGATACAAAGATTATATTAAGATCCAGCAAGTAAGGAAACAACTTTACTGTGGCTCAAAAGCACTTCATGGGGTCACAATCCATCAGTTAACAGGAATGATCACACATTTAACTGTAAAAGAGATGTAGACTCTTCTACACTTTCCGTGAAGGTTTCCCAGAGCTTTATTCACAAAGGAGTACTAGTTTATCTCTCTGGGAGGTATCCCAGCTCTCTGGGAGGTACCTGGGAGGTAACTTCAGCAGCCTGGGTCTCATGGGGGAATCCAGCCCAGTTTTCTGGACAGCCATCCTATGAAGCAGCATCCTGGCATTCAGCAATGTAACAAATGAAACACCTGGCAGCTGGCTCTGGGATAGCTTCTGGAACTGCTAGGAGAGAGAGACAGGCCCTCTTTCCAGGCCATCCTCCTTTTCCCTCTGACTGAGAACTCCCGTAGTGCCCCATCCTCTGTCTGTCCCCCAGTGAGACTGGAGCCACTCTCTCAGCATCAGTCAGAGCTGGTGACAGATGACAGAGACCCAGTGTAGCTCTCAGTGAGGCTATCCAGAGGCTGTGGCAGGGAGCAGGGACGGTTCACCTCCCCCTCCCATGCCAGCCCGCAGGATCATTGAGCCCGCTGCAAGGGTGGGACGGTGGCTCTCGAGGTCACAGTCCTCACTAAGTGACACAAGGGTTTCATCACATCTGTCCTAAGGGCTGCAGGGTAGGAAATCAACCCTTCCCCATCACACCACATGGGAACTGCCAGTTTTTCTACCCAGCCAGCAGCTTCCTTAGAACTGCGACCCACTGTGAAGCAGAATGTGGGTGCAGATATTTTAACACCATTTTATGATTTCTAACAGCTTCACCTCAAAGGAAAGGTGCTTTTTAATTCTGGTTCATTTTTAAACAGCAGGAAATGTAGTTTAATGCATTTTACAAAAGTGGTAAGAACAGAAAAGGAAAAATATAAGCAATTGGGAGAATAAATGGAACAAGAAACTGAATGTTGTACCTACAAGACAGTACATCTTTTCATGCAGAACTGATTAGAATGAACCAGAGGGTTTAAAAAAGCAAGAATGTGTACTAGAGAAATAGTAGGATGCCACTGCTGACACAGAAGTCTTTATCCCAAACTTCTTCACTCTTGGCTCTTTACCTCTCAGTCCCAGTCTTCCTAAAAGGGAAATCAACTGTTTCCTTTCTGATAATTAGGATGATAACCCCATCACTAACTGGTGCTGTTGGCACATCTACTGGTGATGACAGAGGGGGACTGAGCCAGGAGGGCTCCCCGAGCTGGGCCCAGCATGTGTGGGCAGCAGGCTAAAATCCCTGCACGCTCCTGCAGCATGCAAGCTCGCTCACCTTCCATCTGTCAGTTCACTCTCCAGCACTGACAGATGAGGCTGGGGCTGTGCCCATCCCACTACACTCCCCACCTGTGTGACAGGGAGAGCTTCATTGCTGGAAAAGCCTCTCCTGCACGGCTGCAGCCCATTAAGGCAAACTGCAGTCTGTTGCCAGTTCACCTTAATGTGCTGGGCTGTGAGCTGTGGCTGTTCAGGAGCTGATTCAAAAATGATTAAGTGGCTCTTGCTCCAAGGGCAGCTACTTTGGGATCAGGGATGGATGACAGCTGGGCACAGCAACCTCCTCCACTGCTGCATGTTCACTCACACACGTTTCCAGGCCAAGGCCCTCAGAAGGAGGGAGGGTGACAGGGATTTATCACAGTCTGGTTCAATACAGACCCCGTCAGGTATGTACATGTGTAGCACACACATGTATAAGGCCATGTGCCATAACTTTGCAGTTGTTCTCACCCACACCTTAACTCATTCCCACCCACAAACAATTTTCCCACCCATAAACTACTTTTTTCTCTCTGTTGCAAGTGCCTGTGTGTTTTTAAAGAGAGAGAAGAGTGCCTGAAGGGCATGGAAGTGGCAACCCAAAAAGCAGGGGATGCTACAGGCTCTGAGGGCCATTCTCAGATCTTGGTACTTGTGGAAGCTGAGCGTGAGCAGCAGGGGAGTGTAGAGTGAGCACATCTTTGTCCCCTCTTCTCAGCCCAGAGACCGTGCTGGAAACACTACAAGCAACTTGTCTGGGAGACTGACTCCAGCTGCCAGTCAGCCATGCTGGCTGCACTCCTTTGTTCCTCAGCCTTTCTCTTAAGACCCTGCTCAGAGAGAGACTGCAGCATGTGCTCAGCAGCTGGGCTCCATGCCCACAAAAAAAAGGAAGGGAATGAGATGTCTGACACACGGGCAGAGCAGCTTGTTTGTGGCAAGTAAAAGAGGCCATGTCAGCTCTGGCTTTGCACTAGGAATGGCAGTGGGCTTCCCCTGTGGAGATCAGCAGAGTAAGTGCCACAGAACCAATTGGTGCAGATTGTATTTCAAAGCTAAATTGTTGGGCAGCAATACTCACCTGCAAGGCAGCAGGCAGGGCTCACACAGAGAGCCAGCAGCACACTTATGAGATGCTGAAAGCCAGCATGTTCCTGCTCCCACAGCAGTGGCTCTTGTGCCACCATGCAACTCTGCTGCCCAGCTCATAGATCCCTTCCATAATCCAGGGGCTGCTCCAGGTAGGTTCCAAGGGGTGGTGGGCTCAGGGGAGAGGAGTCTGGTCCAGCGTGGCCCAGTGGCAGAACAGGAATACAAGCCAGACCTCCAGGCTCCCAGTCTGGTCCTCTTGCCCATCACCATTAGCTCAGTTGTTCATATGCACTGACTTTATACATAATTCACATTTTTATTCTTAGCTGCAGCTATATCGCCAAAACTCCTCAGACCACTGGGGTTTGACATACGCTTAAGAAAAGCTAATTTTGAAGCAGAAGTTGCAGATTTATACTAAATACAATAACAACTATGCTCTGCTGCTTTTACCCTGAAAGAGAAGGATTGAATTGAGCAATGCCCTCTTTGTGGAGTTTGTGGCTGGTGGCCACTCCTGTAGTGCTGCTTCAGATCCCTGTTATTTTATTATCCCCATCTTTATGAGTTCCCAGGGAAAGTGCAATCACAGCCTTGCAGCTTCCTGGAGCAGCTGTCCCCCTGCACTGCTGCAGCAAAAACAGCTGACACCAGAGCCTGGCACTCTGCTTTTTATTACCATTCTACTCCTAATTGGAGCAACAAGGAACATGCAGAGTCATGTACCAAGCCAAGGAGATATTAGCTAATTGAAATTGTGCCCCACTGCACTAAATGCTAGTCACTTAAATCAATCTCTTCCTTCTTCCTTTCACCTCCATCTCATTCTCTCCACCTTCCTTGTGCCTTCATCTTTCCCTCCCCCTCTCCTTCTCAGCCCCTCCTTCCCCAAATCCTCCCCCTCCATCTGACTTCTGCCCCTCTAGGGCAATTAAAAGCAGGACCAATAACAAAGGGAAGGCAACATAATAATAGGGAAAACCCTATTATTCATCCTCTGCAGCACATTGTCCCCTGGGGTTTGCAGCACCCACCCTAGTGGGTGGCCCTCAGCCCTGGGGCAGGGGTCCCCAGGAGCTGATGTACCGGGGTGCTGTGCAGCGGCTGTGGGTGCCTTCCTCCCTCCCTGCTCCTAAGAGGCACACGTCTTTCTCAGAGCAATTACCACAAGTGATTTATGTGGCCAGTCAAGAGGACCTGCCAGGGTTCTTATTTCATCTCTGAGAAAAGGAACTCTGCTGGAATTTTATCAGGGAGCTTGGATTAAATTGACAGCTGCCTTTTGTTTTGTTTTTAAAGACCTTCCCTTCAGAGCACAGCATTCTGCCTGGATTTTGGCAGGGGGAGGAAATCCCACACCATGCAAGGGTACGAGCCCCTCCTTTAAGAGAAAAATCCATTTACTTCACTCCATATATATTTTAGGTGAGGCCATTTTTAAGGAGCTGACATCTGCAAAGCGAGCCCCACTCCCACTGACTTGAAGCGGCATTTCACTTCACTGAAGCCACGAAGGCAACAGCTTTTCCTCCCCGGTGCAAGTGTCAGTGAGGCTGACAGAGGGAAACGATGGAGTCCTCATCTCAACACGAGCACAGTCATCTTCACATGCTGTGACACACAAAGCATCCAGCATCCCCTTCCACGTCCAGGCACACTAATATGCCAAGGCACGGCGTGCTCAGGCAGCCGGGGACATCCGCACATTCCGCTCAGGAGCGCGGGGAGGCAGATGCTGGCACGTTTCAGAGACCCCATGCAGGCAGACATCCTGGGACACACTGAAGCACAGCCTGTGCGGAGCAGGCAGGCACACTGCGCGCACGCGGGAGACGTGCCAGCAGGCATGCAGCTACACACAAATAACCCAGAACCGTGCCCAAAAAGGCACACGCACAGGCAGAAGGCATAGAGAGACACACAGGCAGAGCTGATTACAACTTCAGGCACTGCCAACAGCAAGAAGTATTAACAAATATTTAACTGAGTCAGCTGCCTCTTGCCTTCCTGTGCTTTAGTGGCTGGTTCTTACACACCCTTTGAACAGATTTGAAAGCATTTGTTCTCTAGATAACAGAGTTTGGGCTTTGTATATATATTTGGGAGGCAAAGTCTAACACAAGGACATAAAATTATTGAGGATGCCAGCAGAGATTACAGCATCAATGGTAAGAGGTCTAGATATATATTTATTGCTTTTAGAACAATTCTGGGTTTGATACAAAGCAGCAATCTTTCTCTGTACTGCAGGGTGGTATGGAGGAGGAGAAGAGTATGTTAATTCTGTATTAAAAGAAGTGAATAGGATTACAAAGTAGAGATGAGCAGTCTAATAACAATGCTAAAAAGGTGCAGAAAGAGGATGCAGGCTGGTAAGGTTCACACAAAGGAGAGGCATGTCTCATGGCAAAGAACTCTGTCAACCTGAAATCCAGGCATTTCACAGACATAAGCTACAGTATTTTCAATAAATTTCCCTATTCAGATGCCTGCTATCACTTCTGTTTTTTTTTTCTCTATTGATGTTTTCATACTTTCAGATGATTCTCTGCCTGCCATTACTTTGCAGAAGAGCTAAATATGCATTTGGGGGGGGATAGAAAAAGCTTGGACACCAATGACACACATGCATTGCTCAGTGTACCAAGACATTTGATAGGGGAAAAAATTAAAACACTGGTTTGCCTCATACTTTTTCCTCTTGGCACTTTAGATTTTACCAACATCAATAGTAACCCTAACTGATTTCAGAAGAAGAAACATTTAAAAGCCAGCTGGCATCCTTTAAAAACCTTTAAGCTACACGTGTTTTTTGCTACTCTGTCCACAGACACTGCATTCAAAATATGGTATTTCATTTAATACAAAATGGCCACATTTTCTTACTTCCTCCTGCCTCCCACCACTACTTTTTCTCTAAGAGGGCATGTTTACAGAGACTTGAGAACTTCCAGCTTCTATACCCCAGGAAAATGATCTCCTTGCTATAGGCTATAGCTGCTCTGCTCAAGGCAGGGGAGAATCCTTTGGTGTTCAAAGACCGAGCTGGCAGCATCTTCACCCCCAGTCTCTTATAAAGATTGCACCAAGACCAGTCACTGCTCCCTGCCTCTGGTCACATCATTTGGATAAAAGAGGAGAGCTGAGTACTCTGTTAAACAAAGAGGGTTATGCTAATTTTATGCTAATTAGGTGTATCCATGCAGCCCTGCTATAGAATTGCTTCTCTCTGCCCAGGCCTTCTTCAGCTGCAGAAAAGATGACAGGGGGAGCTGACAAGGCACAGCAAGGATGAATGCAATGCAGAGAGTCCAGCTGCACTCAGAAAAAATAAAAAAAACCTCTCTTACTTTTGGTGGGTTTACTCTCTTTGTGGCTCCATTCCCTTCCAATGCAACCTCTGGCAAGGCTGCCAAGCTCTCAGCCCCAGAAATAGCATGTCAAGTAGCAGAAAAACCAGAGGGGAGGGGGCGATGCAGATAAAAATAGAGAGAAATGTTGATTGCATTGTTACTGCTTCAATTAAGCTCAGACACTTCAGCCTGATGAGTCAACAGCAATGACAAGAGGGCACAGACAACAAGAGCAACTGCAGTACAAACCAGTTTATCAGTGCAACTAATGTGGAAAGCATTGAACTCCCAAACCACTGTGGTAGGGAAAAGAGGAAGTGCTCTAACATCGTCCTTCCTGCGCCAGTCTGACAACAGCAGCAGCAGTCACAAAAAGGCAGTGAGTTAATAATGACTGGGCAGGAGAGCTGATGGCTTGGACCAGGGCAGCCCTCCCCAGCCCAGCATGCAGCACCATAAATGGGGCTCTGGAAGCCAACTTGGCTTGTTCAAACGTAGCCATTGTCTTCTCCAGGGGCTTAAATCACTTGTGATTCTTTGTGTGTTTCAGCAGCGGCGGCAGACAGGGAAGTAACAGATGGGTATAATTACAGGGACCAAGGCACAGCCCCTTCTCCATCACCCCATGTGATGAACATTTTCTCTAAGAGAATAGACTGCCTTGCACCCCCCCATGAGTGGGGGTGATCCAACTTCCTGCCCCTACCGCCTCTGCTGCTGGGAGCTGGCAGAGCAGGGATTTTGGTCAGGGCAGTGGTGCAAATACAACATATGCTGAGTGAGAGGGAGGACCAGAACACTTCAGAATGGGAGGTTGGGTGGGAGCAGCCACCAAGCTGCCCCTGTCGGTCCCTCTCTGAGTGTCAGATGACAGGCTGAGGCAGGAGGCAGCAGGGTGGAAGGTGGGCAAAACCTCTCAAATAAGCTTTGGTTGGGGTTGTCTGTGTCACCCACTGTGTAAAGTCACCTCTGACAAGAAAGGAAGAGATGCAGTTGGTCATAGCTTCAAACGATCTGTCTCTCAGGCTTGCCACACTAATCCCTGGGAAATGTTCACCTCACCCTGTGAAGTAGTTTACAACACATATAACATCGGCATTTATTGCACCATCTGCCAGCACTCCTCTTTTTACCAACCTCATCAAAGGAATGCTGAGGAAGTCATGCATGGAACCACTCATGACCACAGCAGTGCCATAAAGCTCTGCTCTGCAGCCTGGGTTATCCCACCATGTCCCAGTTCAGGCATTCATTCCGGGTTTTGTTAGCCCAGTGTCCCATCTCTGACAGTAGCCAGCCACAAATTGTTAGGAAAAGCATAAAAGGAACAAGGATGGATGCACAGTAAGCTGGTCCCTGGGATCCCTCACAGCCTCCAGCAGTTAGGATTGAGAGCATCCTGTACTGGTGACTGCATAGATCTAACACCCTTGTTCTGACCTGCAAAGCTCTCCTTGGTGCATTTAAACAATTCCTTTTACATACAACCTCTGTAGCAACATGCAGCAGGGAATTCTGCATATTGTTGTGTTGTGCATCAGTTGATGTGCAGAAAAACAAACAAACCCACTTTAAACCTATTGCCCACTCCTGTGCTGCTGAAATGCTCCAGAGACACTACATTATCATGCTTTTTTTCCTTGACAGTAGGGAAATCTCACATTTGGGCAGTTCCCTGGGTACCCAGCTGTCTCCTGAGGTTCCACCCGTGTCTCCCTTACAGAACAGCTTTTCAAGTGATTCCCACCTGTTTGTCACTGACTAGCCAGCCACTAGTTGTGGCAGGGATATACAATTTTAAGACGATGCTACGCCTAGGTTAAAAAAGTCCCTTTTGAACCTAGAGGCCCATCAATCTGCATGGTTTGGGCTTGCTGTGCCTGCTGGTATTTGAGAAAGAAAAAATGCCAGTCCTCCGCCTCCTTTGTCCAGGGGGTGGCATTTGGCAGGAGCATGGGAACAGGCTCTCTGGCATAGCCTAGCACAGCCTGTCACTCCACTACCAGTCCCTCCCACGCCAAAACTCACAGTGTAACACCAGAGTTTGCTGAGCAGGGCCAACATCACAGCAGGAGAAAGGAAATGCAGTGGTGAGCAAGGGTGCTCACCATGGGAATAACAAGTGCACCTGGGAATTGCTCTTTACCTTCCCAAGTGGGGTGGCATGAAAGGAAAATAAGCACATGTGGAAATACGCAATAGCACCTGAGGTGAAAACCTGCACACCCCACTGCACAGGGAAAATACAGTTATCCACTCCTGAGACATGGATCAGTCAGAGAGGAAAGAGGCTGGCACAGGATTAGAGACAGCAACATTTGAAAGTCCTCAGATCCTGTGTTTGCACACAGGCAGAGCCAGATCCAAGGTTCACAGTCTTGCTGGTAGCTATTCATCAAAACATTTGCACTGTCAATTTGGACAACATTTGTTAAAAATCTATGTTGAGTTCACAAAGCTTGCATCAGACTGTCCAAATAAATGACTGAATAATCTCTTTTCTTAATGCTATCTCCCAGCATTTAGGATTACTTCATGCCAGACACGCCACTGAAGGAAGGAGGGTTAGCGTGGGGGAGGAGGGGAGAGAGGGCTGCTCAGGGGAAGAGCCCAGCCGATATTCATTCTGTTTTGCTCCCCTGTGAGATCCTTTCCACCACACTACTGAGCACAACACAATTAGTGAAAAGGGCCCATTTTTCCTCCAGGAGCCGAGGTCCCAAAAAGGTACAGCTTCAACATCATTAGCAGTTCATCTTCTTAAACCTCCGGGCAGCCTCTAGGCAGATCCCCTCCTGCAAACCCCACACCCCTCCCCCTTTTTGGTGTCTGCTTATCAAATTAATGAAGCACATCTACACTGGAAGGTCTTGAGGTAGAAGACAGCAGCTTAACCATGATTCAGTATATGTCCTTTCCCCTCCTCCTCTTTATCAAATAAAGCAAGCAGAATTTCCAACACTTAAATGGAAGGGAGGAGGAAGGAAGGAGGGTAAGGGGAGGGAGACATTTGTCTAATAATTCCCAGCAGAAGGAGATGTCCGTTTACTTTCTTTGACTAAGCACTTGCATATTAAAAAGGCTCAGTTCCTTAGTGCACAGGATTTATCAGTGCCACACTTTCTACTTAATAGGCCAGAGCTGGCAATGCCTGCTCCAGGTAGCTGGAGATGGAAACAACTTTGTGTGACTTTCCCTTGCCCTTCCCTGAGTCCCCTCTGAACAGGGGAGCCAGCAGAGGATGCAGAGAGAGCTGAGGGCCATGCAGTGGGGGAAGGGATGCTTCATGTGCCTTAGTGCTAAAACAAAAAGACCACTACAAAAACAGTGAAAGCACAACAAGGCTCCATTAGCTTTTTTTTTTCCATTCGGCGATATCCGGAAAGGCAATTTCCAGCTTTAGATAAAAACACATAAACATCTTTCATCATGTCAGTGACCTAAATATAGATGATTACTTCAAGGCAAGAGAAATAAAAAAAAAAATTAAAAAAAAATTAAAAAAAAAAATTAAAAAAAAAGGAGAGAAAGCCCTATTCTTATACCTTCAAAAGCTATGAAGCTCTACAAGCAGACTGCAGTAAAGAGGAACAATAGATAACCAGTCAGATGTAAAGAGAGAGGGAAAGGAATACATGTTCTTGAATGATTGTCCTGATGGACTATTATCCTGAGCCCAGCTTTCGCCTGCCCTGTAACAGGCTTTTTCCATGTCCTCCTGGACACTTGGCTGTCTCCTGGGCTGCCTCCTCCTGACACTCAGAGCCTTTCCCTGCAGCACAGTGCAGCAAGCAGGACCTCTGCTTTGCTATAAAGCCTCTGGAGTTCAGATTCACATTAATCCACCTTAAACAGGCCATTATGCTGCCCTAAAGGGTCAGGCCATGTTTTTCAAAGCGACATAAAGTTGTTCCTGGACCTAGGGACATACTTTGAAACATGTCAAATCTACCCAGGAACCAAAGTAGTGCCAGACTCCAGTAGCACTTGAGCATGAACCTAGGAATGCTTGATTGTGTTTCCTCTGGGGTCACCCTCACATCACAGTAAGGTTGCACTGCTCTTGTGAAAGATAAGTGGTTTTGCTCTCAGTACCTGTGCTGGTTTGCAGCAGCAATCCCCAAAACCATAGTGCCAAGGACCCACCATTAACAAACTAGAGAGTCCCTGCAAGAGGGTTCCAGTAACACACACACTGGAAGCACAGGGATTTGCAGGAAAGCTCTTTCCACTAACACAACCCAACATACAACATCAGTGACAAGTCATGGTTCTTCACATTTAATATATGTCCTACTATTCAGAACCACAGAATCCCATTTTATGACCCTCACTGGTATGTGTTTGGGACAGAATTGGGTACTTAATTGCTCCCTGCCTCAGTTTACCCCATCTGTAAATGGTACATCGTTAGAGTATACAGAAAAACTACTACCTTAGGATACTCTGTAAACTGTCATAGGTAATTGCAAAGACAGATGTGCATTTGGTGATCAGCTGCTGTTTTTTAAAAAAAATCAAGTAACATGCACTTAAATCCTATATGCAGCCTTCCAGTACATTATAGCACCTTCCAGTACCTAAGGGAGAGCGTACAGAGAGCTGGACAGGAACATTTTACAAGGACAACAGGGAATGGCTTCACACTGACAGAGGTTAAGTTTAGGTTGGATATTGGGAACAAATTCCTTTCTGTGAGGGTGGTGAGGTGCTGGCACAGGTTGCTCAGACAAGCTGTGGATGCCCCATCCCTGGAAGTGTTCAAGGCCAGGCCGAATGGGGCTCTGAGCAGCTTGGTCTAGTGGAAGGTGTCCCTGCCCATGGCAGGAGTATTGGAATGAGATGATCTTTAAGGCTCCTTCCAGTGCAAACCATTCTGTGATTCTGTGATAGCTGTTGTCACGGTTTCAACTCAGTCTTCCTTCTGTGGGGTCAGGGGGAGCTTTGCCTGAGAAAGGGCTTTGGAAGCATGAAAGTTATTGTTTACACAGTAAAAAAGTAATTCTTGTCAAATAAGCTGTATACCATTTTAAAAAGAGTTCAGTAGGGATAGTTCATTGTCATAAGCACTTGCTGCTGTACAGTGTCTTCTGAAGTGTTGCACAATTGTCACTGACCAGGGATTGACAAACCACTTTGAGTTTAAGCTGCCAGAAGCTGCTTATGTTTAGACCCAAAGAGAAACTCCCTTTTTCTCCCTAACGAGACCATCCTGCACTTGCAGAAATAGGCTTGGTTCTTCTGAGACAAGGCAAAGGAAAAGCTTAACCAATCCATTGTACCTGCTTTGCAATTTTACTGTATTGCAAAGACGTAACAAACCTCAGGTTTTGCCTCTTGAAAGGCAGGAATCAGACAAAACCAGCCACAAATACCATGTAAGTATCAACTTCATTGCAGACCAACCATACAGAGTACAATGTCCACTGAAACCCAAGGAAGTCACAGGACTTTTTGATTAAACAAGGTTGAAAAATCGCAACCGATGACCATTTTTTTCTCTGCCAATAATGTGGGTTGAGATGAGCATGAACCTAGGAATGCTTGATTGTGTTTCCTCTGGGGTCACCCTCACATCACAGTAAGGTTGCACTGCTCTTGTGAAAGATAAGTGGTTTTGCTCTCAGTACCTGTGCTGGTTTGCAGCAGCAATCCCCAAAACCATAGTGCCAAGGACCCACCATTAACAAACTAGAGAGTCCCTGCAAGAGGGTTCCAGTAACACACACACTGGAAGCACAGGGATTTGCAGGAAAGCTCTTTCCACTAACACAACCCAACATACAACATCAGTGACAAGTCATGGTTCTCCACATTTAATATATGTCCTACTATTCAGAACCACAGAATCCCATTTTATGATCCTCACTGGTATGTGTTTGGGACAGAATTGGGTACTTAATTGCTCCCTGCCTCAGTTTACCCCATCTGTAAATGGTACATCGTTAGAGTATACAGAAAAACTACTACCTTAGGATACTCTGTAAACTGTCATAGGTAATTGCAAAGACAGATGTGCATTTGGTGATCAGCTGCTGTTTTTTAAAAAAATCAAGTAACATGCACTTAAATCCTATATGCAGCCTTCCAGTACATTATAGCACCTTCCAGTACCTAAGGGAGAGCGTACAGAGAGCTGGACAGGAACATTTTACAAGGACAACAGGGAATGGCTTCACACTGACAGAGGTTAAGTTTAGGTTGGATATTGGGAACAAATTCCTTTCTGTGAGGGTGGTGAGGTGCTGGCACAGGTTGCTCAGACAAGCTGTGGATGCCCCATCCCTGGAAGTGTTCAAGGCCAGGCCGAATGGGGCTCTGAGCAGCTTGGTCTAGTGGAAGGTGTCCCTGCCCATGGCAGGAGTATTGGAATGAGATGATCTTTAAGGCTCCTTCCAGTGCAAACCATTCTGTGATTCTGTGATAGCTGTTGTCACGGTTTCAACTCAGTCTTCCTTCTGTGGGGTCAGGGGGAGCTTTGCCTGAGAAAGGGCTTTGGAAGCATGAAAGTTATTGTTTACACAGTAAAAAAGTAATTCTTGTCAAATAAGCTGTATACCATTTTAAAAAGAGTTCAGTAGGGATAGTTCATTGTCATAAGCACTTGCTGCTGTACAGTGTCTTCTGAAGTGTTGCACAATTGTCACTGACCAGGGATTGACAAACCACTTTGAGTTTAAGCTGCCAGAAGCTGCTTATGTTTAGACCCAAAGAGAAACTCCCTTTTTCTCCCTAACGAGACCATCCTGCACTTGCAGAAATAGGCTTGGTTCTTCTGAGACAAGGCAAAGGAAAAGCTTAACCAATCCATTGTACCTGCTTTGCAATTTTACTGTATTGCAAAGACGTAACAAACCTCAGGTTTTGCCTCTTGAAAGGCAGGAATCAGACAAAACCAGCCACAAATACCATGTAAGTATCAACTTCATTGCAGACCAACCATACAGAGTACAATGTCCACTGAAACCCAAGGAAGTCACAGGACTTTTTGATTAAACAAGGTTGAAAAATCGCAACCGATGACCATTTTTTTCTCTGCCAATAATGTGGGTTGAGAGTACTTTCCATTAATGCAGGTGAGATGAGTGTCAAAAGGAAAAAAAAACAAAAACAAAAACCAAACACAAAGGAAGGAGCTGGAAGCAGGAAAGTCCTCCTTGGGGGACATGAAGTTTGCAGAGAACCAGCACTGACAGAACTCCATGGAAGTGTTACTGCTGATGTGAATGGCTCTGGCAGACAGAGACACCTGCACACCCAATTCCACTGGCAGATCTTTGGGTCAGGGGGTTTAGTGGGGTCATGGGCCTGGGCTACACTCATGTGCTTTGCTCTCTTCACTAATTGCTAAGCAGAAATAAGCCTTGGCCAAGAATAGCTGCACAACAAAACTGTGTCAAAACTCTGTATTTCTTGTCTCATAAAATACCTACTACTTAAACTGTCAGAAGAAACTAAAAACCACACTCTCAACTCCATAGCATAATTTGATTTATTTTTTTTTTCCTGTGGAAATGCACACTCTTGCACTAAAGGCTACTTCTCATATCTCATTATATGGTCTTTGACTCAAAGGAATCTGCACTACAGTGTTTGTAAAATTTGCTGCTGGTCTGATAAGACTCAGAAGACTTCTCTAGCACTGTCAATCCTGTACACATACCCAGATGACCTGAAAGACTACTGGAAAAGCTCTGGTGCCCTCTGTGATGCATACTTGGAGTTCTGTTAAGTTCTGCGTTTCCTAACTTTCAGGCCAGCGTGGGGATTGCTCAGTGCATGTGTCCACACAAGTGAAAAGAGCTTTGTGGTAGGGTACAGAAACCCACTGCATGATGATTTGCTTTCAAGGGCAGGCACCAACTGGGTTATTATTTCTCTCTTGTGTTTCACTATGGCTATTCTGAGATGTACTCATGAAGCTGCAGCCCAATCCCGAATTTTTGTATCCTTTAAAATCTTTAATCAACCACTCCATGGGTTGAAGATGGCAGCAGGCCAACGCCTTATCTACAAAACAGCAGAAGATTATTTTGGGTTGTGACACTGTTCTCTAGTTTCCACACATCCATTGTATTTACATACATCACCGTGCTAGCTTGCCTCTTTATCATTGTAGCTTGAGGTAAAAGCTTACTCCTACCTACACAAAGGACCTGCTTTTTGCCATCATCATTGAATGTATCTCACCACTATTAACACTCAGAAGATGTGCAATTCGAAGTTAAGCTTGCTGGGTGTGAAAGCCAGGGGAACTAATGGGACACTTCTCATCAAAACTGCCCTGGGGAAACAATGTGTCTCTTCAGGAAATTTGTGTGAAAATAAACCATAACTGCATGCAAGCACATGCACAGAGAGGCAGAAGGACTACCTGCATGATTTGACTGCGAGCGTTCTGACATACAAACATTGACAATACCCAGAAGCATCAAAAACACAGTCGTGTTTGCTCTAAATCTCCTTCCTGTTTATGTCACCATTAGGTTTCTGCTGCTAGTAACTGGTGCCTGGTCACGGGGTTTAGCTCTTCCATGGCCTGACTGAGCTGTAAGTGAAGCCAAATTCAGCACTGGAGGCCAAGAGCCAGCCTGGCCCTGTGGGTCTCTTTGCCCCCTGCCTTGGTGTGGAGCACTGGCAGGAAGCCCTCAGCAGTAGCAGCTAAAGCAGCACAACTGCAGATCTGCCAGCGCTCAGATGCACAGGGTTCAGGAGCTAAAGGAATGGAAAACCTGCATAGATATAGCCTGAAAGTGTGTATCAATAATATTAAGGGAGAAAATTTGAATTGTAGAATCATAGAATGGTTTTGGGCTGGAGGAGACCTTAAATATCATCTCATTCCAGCCCTCCATGTACAGGGACACCTTCCACTAGATTAAATTAAATGTATCCATTCGCTGTACTTGACAGAGAAAAATCCTCTGCATCCTCTACAAAATGAGCAGGTTCTGGTTTTGCCTCTTTTAAGTTTATACTGGTGGTTGGATTGCAGTTCCTATCTGAGTCAGGTGGGCACTTTCTGAGAGTGGCTGTGTTTGCTGTCAGCTTGTGTGCCTTATCACATAGTAACCAATCCAACAGTCTATCTCTTATGTAAAATATAAATACTAATTTGAGGGCTCAGGGAGAATGGTTATTTTAGTTTCAGTTAAAGAAAGAAGAAAAAAAGAAAGGGGGAGGCTGGGCATCATAACAGTAATTTATGATCTTACTGGTGTATTATCATCGGGTAATAAGAGCAACTTGAAACTGCCAATTATCTCATAAGAGGGGTATCACCTTTTCTATTTTGAATGACTCCATCGATAAATGCAGGTTCTGCTTGCTAACAATCCATCACATAATCAGTGGTCTTACAACAGGAGAGACCGCACGAGAAAGGGAGACAAACAAACCTGCAAACACAAACACGATGTGAGCCGAGCCCTTGGCTCGGCAGCAGAGCGAGGGAAGGGGTGAGTGGGCTGGGAGGGATTGCCTGCAGCAGTCGGCAGGTCACACACACAGAGTGTGCAACAGCAAACTCAGTTTACAAAGAGACATCTGTTCCATTACTTCGATGCATTGTGGCTAATTACATCCTGGCCCATCTGTGAAATGACAGCCACTTATTCTCCAGTGAACCATAAAATCTGTACATGTTCAGTGTGGGCAGTGGGGAGTAAGAGGAGTGCAGGGGAGTAGGGGAGGGCAGAGGATGGAGAGGGGAGAACAGGAGATGGCACCAGGGCGAAGCACCAAGAAAACACCATATCTCTCATTCCCATCTGGTGTCAGCCAGGAAAGAAGGAACTCTGGAAGAAAGGCCCTAACAGAGCACTACCATTTTGATGCAGAGCTGCAAAACTTGCTCTAACCCAAAGCCCCTCACTCTCCATTTTTGCATGTGTAGGACAGTGAGATATGCCAGCAGCAGAAATTATTCCAGACCTCCACCCCTGGGCTTTACATTAGGATTTCTACAGTGTTTCTGCCATTGCTGCTTATATCATCTCTACCTGCTGGTCACACAGCTTTGTTAGAGGCTATTCTCCCGTACATAAATCTAAGTTTAGGCTCAGAGGAATTAAAACCAAGGACTTATCTCCTACCATCTACAAGAGATTTTTAGAAAAATGAAAGAAACTGCAAGAAGATGAATCTCACCTCAACTTTTCTACATGTAACAAAAAGAACCTTGCATTCAGGCATGACTGCAAGCCCCCAAGTTACATAACACAAGGCACATCCTTATTTCCATACCTAGAGTAGATAAGCCAAAGTATGGTATTCAGCACCATACCAGCTAAGAAGGGTTAAACCCTGATCCTGGTAAGTCTGTCAGGAAACCTGAAAACTTTTCAGTAAAGTTGAGTTGAATATCAGCCAAAGGCTGCAAAGATTTGACAGCAAGATTTGTTAGGGGAATGGTGCCTTGGCTTGAGGCTAGCGCAGACCTCTTACAGCAGCAGCTTCATCAGCAGCTATCAACAACTGGTGACTTCTGATTCTACATCCAGCCACAATCCTGCTGTACAAAATTCGGCAAATTCCCTGTTTTGGTGGCTCTGGTGAAGAGGACTCTGGGGTGGTGGAAGTAGCCAAACTACTCTGAGGCAATTAAAAAATGGCTGTAGGGTTAAGAGTGGTTTCTAGACACAGACTAGAAATAGAGCTGGGTTGCTCAGTGCTAGCTTGGTAACTGGGGGCACTGCTTTTGTTCTGGGATTTCTTGTGTAAAAGCATCACTTTCCCAATAACTGTGTGGGTTTGGGCAGAATTTTCTCAGTCTGATGAACTGCTGACTCCCAAAATATCAGCAAAACTAAGCATACAAGGAAGGAGGGTAAGGAGGATTGCTCATATAATCTACAAGCTGTGGAAATCTGATGGAGTCTAAAACCAGTATTGCAAAAGCCAAACTTAAGAAAGCTAGGATGCTTTGGGATGGGATTTCTTGCATTTTGCCATGGGCTAAAGGAAGATATTAATCCATCTGACTGAATCCCTGACTGAACCATATCCTGCAGGTGTTACAGCTACTCAAGATAGTCAGGTCTAGAGAGGAAGAAAAATACAATTAATCTAGGTCCACTTACATGATACACAAACAGATGAAAAAAAAGGGAAGCACTGTAGGAGGCTGGCTTGTGTTCACAGCCTAAAGCAAGTGCACCTGAGGCTGAAACATCAGGATAAATAGTAGGAACTTGGTGGTTTTGCCCCAGCTTTAAAAGTGGCCTCAGTAGCTGTTGACAAGCCACTATAATAGAGATGAAAATGTATCAGGACCTAGTGTTGGGAGCAAAAGTAACTGGAAAATGTAATGTTTTTTTAATGAAAATGTTCCCCACTTCCTCCAACTTTCTGTTTGCATTTTGTTGATTCTCCTTTAAACATACTTTACTGATGAAGGCTCCAACACTTTTTAAGGCCAGAATGCACATTGAAGGTTACCTCACTTATGACACCCAGGTCACAGACCCAGGCAGTGAAGAAGCTTGAAGGTTGCTGTGATCAAGCAGGGATCCTACAACTCAGCCTTTTAGGGAGCCCTGTGGTCCAGCTGGGAGCCTTCTGCTGGGACATGAAGATGCTGGAAGAGTGGTGTCTCTAGGACAACCTACCTGTCCTGTGTGAAAGCAGCAGCAGCATCTGAGCTCTGTAGTGTTTTTGTGATGGGCAGGGTGGTGGGCAGGGTTTTGCAGAGTCTCTCCACAGATAGATGCAGAAACCACTACACCTTGAGCTCTGCTAGAGGTTAGCATATACCATAGTTTGTGAATCTCAAAGGTAAAGCACAGCTCTTCTGAAGCACCTACTTTGACTGACAGATGGGAAGCAAGTATCTCAGTCTTTCTGTACTTGACAAAACCTGCAAAACTATTGAAAGGCAACTCAGTGGTGTCAGCCTAATTTATAATGGATTTTACCAATTTCACTACACAACAGGCAATTGCAGAAGGCAAAGCAAGGGGAAGGAGAGGGCTGACTGAGCTGAATTCAATCTTGCAGTGGGTTCTACTGCTGGAACAACTGGTGCATAGTCTATGGATAAATAAAGGATTTAATTTTCCATGGACATCAGGCTGCCTTTCCTCACCAGCGCTAAACTCAGCCCCACAAAAGAAAAGATTAACAGAAAAAGAAGCTCACAGTGTGAAACTCTACAATGAGCTTACGGGAAGGATTTGTAGTAAATTAATATCACTAGCAACCATACAGTTCTAGAAGCTCACAAGCTTTTGGTGTAAACTGTGGTTTAGTTGGCTCACATGTTAGGTGTAGGATCCAACAACCTCAGTTGCACAAAGGGACCTCCTTTCACACTGTCTTAACAATGAACTTGGTCTCAGCCAAGGTTTTGTTGGATGTATTGACCTGTCAATTTACAGGTTGATTTTTTATCTGATTATTTATCTGGGAGCGATGGCCAGCACAGCATCTTAGCCTTGAAGCCTTAATGTTTTACAGTAGTTTACCACAAGCGCAACTTAATGAGCATCAAGAAAACGTATCAGGTGTGGATCCTGATCATTCTGATCTGGAAAGATTAAAAGAGATATCCCCTCTCCTCTATTTTCTTTTTGCCTTACCTTTGACATTGGTTATGGACACCTAAGGTGAGTTTCTCCTCTCTTCTCCAGCAAAAGCTATGACAACTAGAGAGGAGAAAATGGGTGACATCACAGGAGTCGCAAGAGAAAAATGAAGCAATAGCAGAAGGTAAGGTTTTTAATCATTCCATTTAAAATGCTGCTTCCCCCTGAGTTTGTGTGGTATGAATTCTTCTTCATATCTATTTCAATAAGAACTGAAAAAATTGTAACAAAGGACATCTGTTCTGTAAATGTAAAACTTCCAGCATTTCAATAAAGATGAAAAAAATGTCTTTGAGACTTTCAGGAGTTTCTCTGTCAGAAAGCAGATATCCTTGAGGCCTATACAGAAAAGTGAAAGCTACCTGCTCTCTTTCAGAATCCACCCCTTCTCCCTCAACTGTTGCCTGTTGTGAAATTCTTTTCAAGTCATTTTCTCCACCTGTAAAACAAAGGTGACAAGTTGCAGTGTTTCAAAGATAGGATCTATGCTTCCTCTTTACCCTCTGAAGGGTAAATTCTTTTAAGGCAAGGGAGGTATGACTTTGCAAAAGCTGAAAGCATTCCCAACCAGCAGCTGGAAAGAATAAAGTGCTAAATTCCTCCCCTGAGATCTCTGCCTGTTCACAGAGAGATGCCACCTTTCTGAACCTTCCTGGTTATAAACACCCCCCCACACTTCCTGAGTCGCTGATGCTTATTTTTAAGGTAGGGCAGATGCATGCACTGATTTTTCTTAAGGAAGAAGACAGCAAGCCAACTGCAAGTTATTCCCTATTACCTAGTTACAGTCCTGCTACCAAGGTGATTAGAAAGCAATGCATGAAGAAACCAGCTGAAAATAACTAAACAATCATTTTACCTTAATAGAAAAGACTGGAGGGGCATATTTGTCTCTACATTTGAAGACTGACACAAGCAACATTTGAACAGGCTTTAAAATATTAGTTGCTAACCTCTTATCCTTATGCTGGCAGAAAGCTGGTTAGCTTGAGCCTTTGAAAGTTCAGTATAAAAGGGATAGAGGACGAAAGAAAACTTTGGGAATATGTACTAATTAACAAGTCAGCAGGGGAAGGATTTTTGGTAAATGACTGCCATCCTCGCTAAGGAAAACAAAACTTGGAAGAAGCATTAAGAATATTTGTGCACATACACAAAATATACAACAGGGCTGCTACGTGCATCACTGCTTGGAACCCTGTAGTCAAATGCTGGGTGTTCGGTTCACAAATGCTACCTGTAAGTAAATCTGGATAAGAGCTGCTTCTGAAAACATAGAGCAAGGCACATTACACTTTACAGCAAGCTGCACAAAAAAATCACAAGCTCCAGATGCTTCAGAAAAGCGATCCCAGGGAACAAATGAAACGCAGGCACAAGCCCTAGTGGAAAAACCACATGTGAGCTTGCATGAGAGGGGAAGAGGGAAGGAGAGGGGCTATATTTTGGCAGAGGACAGGCTCAGCTTTCCTTTTCATAAGTACACATAAACCCCAACTTCAAATAAAACAACTGTCATGCAGAGCTGACTTGTGCTTGCACAAGTTCATGGCATTAAGTGGTGCCATATACTCAGATTTATTTCCCCAGGAGCAGCGGTGCCAAGTGGTCTAACAGGAAGAGCTTACCCATTTGGAAAGCTAATCCTTAGAAAGCATAATTTCAAGGAACACAGAGCATTTAATGTTATTCAAATAAACCTGCTGTGACTGTGGTAGCCAGTAGCTTGGAGGAAAAGGCTGTGTTTCATTCTGATGTGCACACTGGGAAATGATAGCACAGCTGGGCTGCCCAGGACATCTGAAGAACAGCTCTGCCTCCCAGTCCTTGGCCACTGAGCTTGGAGTTTCAGCTCCAGAGTACAACACTCAGTTACTGGAATGGCCAGTGGCACAGTAAAAATCACAAGTTGAAGCCCCTCTGTGAGTCTGGTTTACAGTAGCTGCAAGTGCTGATTCCTGGAGATGGAGGAATGTGCAGCTGGATCCTGAGTGCAGGGAGCTGCTGAGGACATGGATCCCAGGACAGTGGCCCTGGCACTCCCAGCCAGTCACAACTAGCAGTGTTTGCTAGTGAGAGACCCAAGTCATTAGCTGGCATGGAAAGTTAATCACCTGTCCACTCTTACAAAAGGGATGGTCTCTACAGGAGAAAGGTTGGTGGCTGGGATCACTCAGGGGAGAATGTCTGTTCTCTAAATGGTGTCCTATGAATAAATCAACATCCAAATCCCAGGATTTCTGAAACTCTACAAGCACAAACACTCAGAAAGTATATACATTAAAATAATGATTCTGAATAAAAATGCCTCCCCCTGAGTCCCAGCTTTCCAATACCATCTCCCTGGTTAACCCTTCCCTGCCCAGACTGTCCTGTCTGTCTCTGTTTTGTTGTTACCATATGTCCTGGGGTGACCTTATGATGCTTGTATCCCCATTTGTCTGTGTAACCCAGAAATAAGTTTTGCACCTTTAAGACCTTCAGAGAGTGAAGGGGTTGGCGGGCGGGAAGAAGAAGCACGCAGTTTGTTATGAGAAACTGCACTCACTCCTCCACATTCCCTCTCCTGGACTGTCTGTGGATGGATGGACAGACAGCAGGACAGAGCTCTCTTTTGTTTTTAGTTAGTTTTAGCTAGCTGAGGCAAAGAAGTGCCCTGGGCTGTGGTTTTTCTTCTTCTTGGACCTGTTCAAGCCTGCTCTGGGCTGAACAGCCAGAGGAGCACCCAGAGCAGCTCCACCTGTGGCCGCCGGGCCGGGCCTGGGCCGCGGCGTTTCCAGCCCCGAGGGACTGACCAGAGACTGAGTGAGCTGAGCTGCAGCCACCAAGGGACTGGCTGAGTTTGGCATCTCTCCAGAGCAGCAAGAGGGTTTATTGTTTAGTACTGTTCATTTTTTTGTGGTGGTGGATGGTTAAATAAACAGGTTTTTTCCACCATTCTCCAAGGAAATCTTTTCCTGAACCGGCTGGGGGAGGGGCTGCTTGAATATGCTTTTTAGAGGAACCCCTTCGGAGGTTCTCTCCCAAATTTGCCCTCAACCAGGACACCATAGTACATTATTTGTTGAAATAAATATGGAGATAAGTCTGAGCAAGACAGCCAACACAGCCAGATTGAAATAAATTCATCACTTACGGGCTCTCAAGGGAAGAAAACCATGCATTTTTTCTAAATGATTATTTCTGAAGTGCTGAAGGAATGGCTATATCACTAATGAGGCCAGTGCTCCATGACTGCTGATTATAAATGACCTAAAAAGAGACAAGGGGATGTGTACAGGGGGATGGGAAAAGGGATGAATTGTTCTTCCTTAGAGTGTGGAATTGACTCCCTGGGCTCCTCAAAAGTCTGAGAGCATTTGTAGTTCACCACAAAGGCAGGCCTGGCATATTTACAGCCGCACAAGGAAGTTCGGACTGCAGTGCTGGGCTATTCTAACAAGTAGACACACAATTCCTCTCCTCCCATGATAGGTCACCATCTACTTAGCACAATAATAATTAAAAAGGAAAATGAGCTTTCTCAGTCCCCCACGGGTCTAAATTATAGGGCCTGCAGGTTGATGCAGGCACACTTGAGGCTAAAGCAAGGAAAAAGACTGACTTATGTCTTCTCTCCCTCACTAATTCCCATGGAAACAAGAAACTCTTGACAAATGACTCAAATATGCTTGCAAAAATCTTACTCATATGTTTGGTTGGCTACCTTCCCCCATGCTTTCAGGCTGAATGATTACAGGTGCATTACACATGCAGCAATCACAGGGCAGCTGATGGTGGAGCAGAGCAGGATGGCTGCATGTTAAGGAGGGCTGGATGCCAGCCACAAGCAGGAAAATTAGTAATGTGAATTCAGAGAATAATATCACACTTTGACCATAACAATCTGCAGCTTTCAGATTCCTAGCAGTATTATTTATATCACATAAATGTGATATATGTGATATATGGTACGTAGAAGTGAGAGCACTTAGAAGTAAAAGATACCTAAGGAACAGGCCTGATATAAAATGTGACTTGAGGGTACTGAGAAGATGGGGATTACTTATTTATTTAATGGCTTGGTTTATATACAGAAATTACTCAGGACACCTTAGAGAGCAGAGATCTGAAAATGACCTTCTGCAGAAGCTCAGACAAAGGAGCCCTGACAAATATTAAATGGATTCCAGTCATATGCCACTGCCAGAGGTTTCCTAGT
This sequence comes from Passer montanus, assembly GCF_014805655.1. NCBI lineage: Eukaryota > Metazoa > Chordata > Aves > Passeriformes > Passeridae > Passer > Passer montanus. The sequence continues at coordinate 1,972,431 of NW_024374923.1, read as the reverse complement.
CCTCTGTGAAGACTGTCCCTTTTTTTCAGGCAGCAACATCCTCTTGCCTGACCTGACAGAATTTGGTAGACACAGCTTTGTTTCCACCAAAACTGTTCCAACTTGTGTGTGGATTTAGGGTGGTAAATGGGAACATTCTCAGTGCAGATGCTCAGATCAGGGCCCCAGCAATTACCTATAGTCTCTATTTCAGCTATCTCAGGCAGCTCATCACTAATACTACTGCAGTCTCAATGGGGAACTCCAGAAGGTTTTCTCCCCCTCTCGGGAGATGCCCTTTCCTTGGAGCTTAGAATCACTCACTGATCTCCTCACAGGTACCCATTTTTACAAAGATGGAAAGCCTGCACAGACATAGCACAGCTGCTAAATCTACGGGTGGAGACAAGGAAGAAAAGTTTAACTAAGTTTTCCTCCTTCACACAGGTCTTTTGTCACAACCATTTATAGCTAATAACCCCTATGTAAAATTTATAAGCCAGTTATGGAACAGAGAAATAATTCACTAATTGACTTTATAAGATGGTTTAGAAATCTTGTAGGAAAAAACTCCAATATATTAAATGCCACAGGTTTCAGAAGCAAATGCTGTAGGTGACATTCTTTTTAAGACTTTTCAGTTCAGGAGTCCTAAATCTATGCAAGATCTGTTTGAGCCTAGCCACTGCCACAGCTCTTTCCTCAGAAGCATCACTGCTGGGAGCTGGGGCCACCAGCCAGCTGCACACAGCCTGTGCTGGAGCCTGTTTCCTTTTCATCTCTCAAGGCTTGCAGACAGAGTTACCTTCCCTATCCTTGCGTAAGTCAACCTACAGATAAATGAAGTACCTCATTTGCTTTTCCAAAAGCCACTATTTCACCACAGAAAGTAAATCTGACAAGCAAGTCAAGATCATCCACTGGGCTACACTGTGTCTCCCCTTCTTGCTTGGAGCAGAGAGCATAAAGAAATCAGCCCAGATGCTGTATCACTATAATTTCTGAAGTTCTCTAATGAATCTGAGCCCAGCTTGGAGCTTTAAAAGACTGCAGTGGCGTGTCAGCATAAACAGCCAAAACTAGTGTCATGTCAAGTGGTAACAGGGCCACTTCTGTTTTTACAAGCATCATGCACTTAGTAGATAAAAAAAATTAGCATCCTATCCAAGCCACCACAAGCTGCCCTTATCTCTGGCAAGGAGAAGCAATGCCGCTGCTTGATTGCTGGGATTTGGGGCCACTGATAGCAAGTCCAATTCCTTACAAGCTGTCCCTTAGTATGATGAAGGATTAATAACCACCACACAGGGGGTTTTACCTTTTCTTTTTTCCTCTTCCTGGTCCACTGGACAAGTACCTGCTAATAGCTTTCTGGGGCTCCTTTAAATAAACACAACTAATTACCCTGCACAATAATGCTGTGGCTTACAGACAACTAATTACGTCAGGGAGGGCTTTCTTAACATGTAGGTTTCTTTGCAGAGGGCCGCATCTAACATGAAACAAATTAATTCAGCCTTTATGCTATCTGCTGGTACAAAAATGACACAGCAGATCCAGATCCCACAACTTTAGCAGGCAAGCTCTCCCAGGAGGCTGGAAAACAGCACATGGAGTACCTATATTCCAGAACATGTGTAGCTGCGTGGCTGCAAGCCTCCTGTACACTGACTGTGGTGCCATGGCACAGACTGGGACTGTTGTGTAAATAAAGCTCTGGTTTTCTTCACTCATGCTTGCTGTATGTTGAACAGACAATCACCACTTGCCTTATGCCCTGACTACACACCTTACTGGAGGAACAATGGAAATCCTACACCAAAAAAAAAAAATTAAAAAAAATCACAGAACTGAACAGATGGGCAATATGAAAGAAAATATACATTGGGAAACTGTTCAGCCAGTAAGAGATGAAGAAAAAGAGAAGTGACTTAACTTACATAATAAGTTAAGTCACTGTGTCTGAGGCTGGAAACAAACTTAGGATTTTCTGACACCCATTCTCTGCTTAGACAGGGATAGCACCAAAACAAAACAAATTTTTTAAAAATAGATTTTGCAGACATATCTAACAATATAGGTTCATATCAAATTATTCAAAGTGGATGTGACTGAATGCCTTTTTGTGCTCCTGCAAAGCTAAAAAGACTTTGTTCTTTAGAGCAAGATGCTGGGTGAGAGGATTTTTTAAGGTGTGCAGCCCCCTTCCTTCCCACTCCCTGCATAAACAGAAAATGAAAGCATTTGATTTGCAAACATTTCTGGACAGCCATATCGTACAAAGCAGTAGCTCCTCTTCAGGGACAATATCCTGAAAGGATGAAGCAAGGACGTCTCTCAAACCACACTCATAATGATCCTTAGCATTAGCAAGAGTTATATGCATAAAAAGTAGCATATATCTTACTAAGCAAGTGAGAGTGGCAGATGAACTGATAGAAGAGGGCAGAATACCTTATTTGCAGCTATTAGCTGACTAGTCAAAATACCTGACTAGAAATGTATCTTCAATTATACATTTATTCAGCTCTTGGACATGTATTATGACCACCTACACCTCTACAAAGAACAGGGTCCTTAACTTGCTGTTTGAGGCATTTGAGTCAAAGGTCTCCATGAGAAAATGATAGCCTTTACAAAGGGGCTTCACAAATCTCATGAAAGATGTTTCCTGCAATTCTCTAAGGAATTCCCTTCACACAAGAGGATGATTTTTACAGGGAGCAAACTGAACGACAAATCACAAGTACTGTAGTACTGTAGCAGAAACAAGAGACAGGGAGATTCTCAGGGACCAGACTGACCTTGATGAGCAACTCCAGATAAAAGCTACAGTGCTTGGTCTCCCACTATGAGTTTCAGAGGTCACTTCAGTTATATCTCTCCCTGTAGCAACAGACAGCTCTAGCAGAGATGACACACTCTCAGAGGGCTCTCCTTTACAAAAGAAACTATTAGAAGATGACAGGACAGGTACAGAGAATTCTGACATGAAAGTCAGAAAAAAAAAAAAAAAAAGGCATGAATGAGACAAAGAACCAGGGGGCACCATGTCCTGGGCTCCTCAGCATGCCCCTGCAGATGCCATGGAAGTGGGATCTCCTGCTGCAGGCCAGCAGAACAGCAGAAGACTTTAGGCAGAAAGTGGCCAAACCAACCTGTGAGAACTGTGCAATGTTAGGCACAAGGAGTTCTTCGTTACATTTATTATTACCCACCTCCATTTTGTACTGCCCAACTCTGATAACTCAAGTGACAGCAAAAGAAGAATGGAATCTGGACAAGTTGATTACAGGATGGAAAAACATGCCAATCCTGAAATAGAACTTCTGCTCAGAACCATCTTCTCTTCCTTTAAGCCTCTGATTTTCAGAACAATTTAAAGGAAACTTTACGTACCTCCACAGCAGCAATACCCATGACCTAGTTAGTGACTCCCAAAGGAAACACTGAAATTTCTTATAGCAGTTTTGTTACAAGGGAGATTAAAAGACCATCACACAACAGCCAACCCTGAACTTTTAAAAATCAGGAAGCAAATCCCTAAAATCATAGAATATCCTGAGTTGGAAAGGACCCACAAGGATCACAGAGTCACACTGCTGACCCTGCACAGGATATCTTAGGACTCACACCCTGTGCCTGAGAGCACACTCCATGAACTCTGTCAGGCTTGGTGCTGTGACCACTGCCCTGGGGAGTCTGTTCCAGGCTCAATCACCCTTGGGGTGAAAAACTTTCTTCTGACACTGAACCTTCATGACTCAGCTTCAGGCCATTCCCTCAGGTATTGTCTCAGGTCACCACAGAGAAGAGATCAGACCTCACTATTTCTTCTTAGTATCATGTTTTGTCTTTTTCTCCTTTGCCCATTTTTTGCAGGTGCCAGCTTCAAGTTTTCCTTTACTAGAAGATGCCTTTTCTAAAACACAAAAATGAAGTTGCAGGATCTGAGACCTTCCAAAGAAGACACCAAATAAAAACTCCATGTTAAAATGTAAGCTGGAGAACACGGATTGTCTTCTGAAAGCATGGTTCTCACTCATCAGCCCTTCTGAGACACAGAAATAGGCAAGAGTCATATGGGACTCATGTGGTCTCTTCATTTGGTCTCTTCAAATGAAATCCCATTGCCTGAGTCCCCAAGGCCAATGGCTGCACATGGAAAAAAGGGGAGAATAAACAATTTCATGCAGTCTGATACCAAACTCCTGCTCTACTCACCTTGTGTTAACCTACCCATTGAAGTTATTGGAGTAGCAAATCATGTAACACATTGATTTTTAGCTATTTTAAGTGAATATAGGATTCATATGTGCATTTTTCCATCAAAGAATGAAGTTGTAGAGGGCACAGCAAGATGGATTTTGTTCTGTGAAAGAAGGTTGTAAGTGAAATGGAAAACCTTTGCTTTCTGATATTACAGGCAGAGGCATGAAAAGAGAACACACTCCTGGTGCCTGCACACATGCAGTGAGTGCAGAGATCCATGCTCTGATCACAAGACAGCATTGAAGGATGTCAAGACTGCCAAAGAGCCCCACGCCTGCGGGCAAGCAGTGATTTTCCTCTGCCTTTAAGACTCATATCTTCAAATTTATAGCCCAAACAGGAGTCCAAAAATGGGCAACACACTAAAACTGTCTTCCAGAAAGGGGAAAGCATCTGTTCCAACAGCTTAACTGTGTCTGAACTGCAGGTCACCTCCCGTGTGCAGCTGCACAGGGAAACCAAATTCCCCAGAGGATGCAGTTCCACATGGGTGATTGGCATATGTGGTGCTACTGACAGGCAGCCTGAAAGTTTGGCATTTGTTCCACGTTTTAATTCCTCAAGCTTTAGTACTGTGGGATTCATACTTCAGAAGCCACGATTCTTGGCATATAACTTACAGAGGGGGTCTGCACCATTCCTTCCCTCTTCCCTTTCTCTTCTGGATTTTTATATAGGATTTTAATTATTTTCCTTCCCTTCCCCTCCCACCCCCAGCTGCTTTAAGTTGATACAGGAGAAAGTAGAGGTCACAGGAAGAGTGAAGACACATAATCTAATTTTTATTTTGTCCATTAATGATGCATGATTTCAGCCAGCCATTTAACAAGGTGGAACTCTAGAACGATCACTCTTTAGAGTGATGGGGGAAATTCACTTTAATTCCCACGCCTGTTCATGCTGCACAGAACCACCTCTCCTTCTTATAGAGAAAAATGGATCTACGTGTCCCAAAAAACATATTCTGTCCTGGAAGTCTTCTCAAGAGCTTTTTACTATATTTCAAAGTGTCAAGCTGAAGCTGTTGGTGCTTCATTTGTGGGTGGCTGGATTTTGTGGAGGTGTGTCTCAAAGCAAATCAGATAGGAAGCTTTCTATTTTAGTACATTTTGATATGAAGTTGTAGCTATTGTTGCACATTATTCGAGCTCACAAATCAGAAAGCCTAGAAGCAGTTCTGTGTCTGCACCCCTTATATACTCTCTGCTATTTGCCAGACTCCCAGTTAGTCAGGATCAAATCTCCTAAACTGAGACAATTCTGGAAATTACAGAGATGTGCACTAATCATACATAAGGTCAAGGAGCCTGGATGTATTGGGCCCTGCACATCCACAGGTGAGGCAGAAAAAGGCACCTCCTTTCTCTGCTGGGGTTTGATGAGTACTGCAACATTTGCCATCTTGCAAGATGATGTCTCAGCCCCTCTCTTTACCTCACCTTTGTTTAATTCTTTGGCAAAGTGACTGTAGTGTGCAGAGGGGAAGAAATCCCTCTCTGGTTTACGAATAGCAGTTGTGTTGGGAGTGAGGACTGAAGAACCCAAGGAAAACTGCAGCAAGGCACACTTCTCACTGATTGTCTGTCTGCTCAACAGGAGGGACCTGGCCTCCTCTCTGTGTCCATGGGTGAGCTCTGGACATCCCAGTTACTCCATAGTCAAGGAAGCTTCTGTATTTCACAAGGTTTCTGTCAGCTGTGAATGCCCCAGTCTCCTTCCACTCACTGTGATTTTGTCAGAGAAAGAGAGCAAAGACTTATCCTGAACTTTGAGGTAAGAGACCCAAGGACACTCACACTTCCCTCGAAGGGGAAAAAAATGGGTTTTCCATACTAAAATGGCAATAAGCCTGAAAAGTGTTATCTCTCTTAGAAGCCACTCAAGAGCATCATTCAAAAGAATGTAGTACATTCCTTCACCCTTTCAAGGTTTCAAAGGAACAGTGGGATGTTTAAAGGAAGAGGAGTGCAGGTACACAGTAGTAGGATAAGATTTGAGTATATCAAAGACTGGGCTGCTGACAAGCACTGGTTTGGAGGGACCCTAAGCAGTTCAGCTCTGCAATGGAAAAAGCATTTGCCAAGACAGCATTGCCACTCTGGAGTCTTCTGCTCTATACTGATGACAAAGAGGTGCTCTTTGGTCTAGGGAAAAAACTGTCCTGCAGCTGGCTGTCCATCTTTCTCCAAAAAATTACAAACTTCTTGCTAGGTTTCTCTAGTAAGATCACTGACTCAAGAAAAGAGGCCGTGATTCCTAAGCCAAATTGTTAAATCTACAGGGATTTCCCAAAATGCCAGTGCTATATCGTCCCTGACACAGGCTATGGAGAGTTGTCATGAGGACCAAAAGCCCTTTTAAAGCAACTCTGATAGAAAAAGGGTGACAGAGAGGTGAAATGAAAGATTTATTTCATTTTGTTTCCCACTTCTTAAGGGCTAACAGCTAATGCCTGTGAAACCAGGAATGTGGGAAGGGTAGCAGGGATTATATTTATCTGTCAGTGTTTGTAATCAAATTAACCAACTGTGGAAGATGTTTGGGCATTCTTATCTAGTCAAACCAAAATGACAAAGATACAGAGAGAAAATTTTTAAAAGAAGAAATGAGAATTAGAGACTCAATGACATAACTACTCAGTTTCTGTGGGATTTGGGAGCATCACCGCCTTTTTGAGAACTTTCCCTTTGCATGTGAAGAACACAGTTGGGTGAACTGAAACACTGCACCTGCTGTCAGGAGTGTGGAAAAAGAACAGGTAGACTGGCTTGGGCTTATGATTCTACTAACTTAAGTTTTAGTACTCCAAAATAGAATTACCATGGAGTTCAGGAGTGATTATGTGTAACGATTAAAAGAATTTTCACAACATCATTACTGAGCAAGCCCTCTGTATCACAAGCAACTGTACTAGTTGCTGAGCCAAACCATATTTCACAAGGCAAAAACCTGATCAGGCCACATTTTCCAGGTGCGTATTATGTAGTGTTTCCTTTTCAGGTGCTTGATCTGACAGTAGCAGGACAGAGTTGAAATTTTGTCTGCTTGGTTTGATTTTTCCTATGTGTGTATGTTTTCAATTTTTTACTGAAATCATATATTGCAAGCAAGCCCTGGATGCACAACCCCACCTCTCCTAATAGACTTTTCTACTCTGACAGGGACACTCAATGGCATGAAATAATCCCCTTCAATTTACAGAAGAAATTCCCAGTCTCTGAATTTTAAATTATTAGTGATCCATCACTTGCAACAAAATCCAACATGGATATTCTGTGAACAGCCTGGATCTTAAATATTCACTATTGGGATGGCTGTGCCTGTGTGTGCAGGAATGACTAACTGTGCTCTGGCTTCCAGGGACACCAGGAAAAACAAGAGGGACTTGGACTTTTTCCTGGTTTAAGTATTTAAATCAGTTTCCTATTTTCCCCATCACTCATTATTCTAAGCAAGAGGATATAACACTTGCAGGAGGCAAACAAGAAGCAGATGATGCGACAGAAAAGCAGAGAAAGATACTCACAGAGGCCACTTTTTTTTTTTTAATCACACCACCATTTGAATGAAAAATGTAAACAGAAATGACACTAAACACCCAAGCTTGCTTCTAAAGCAATGAATTAGACCAAAAATCTCTCAAAAAGATTGTATTAAAAAAACCCTGACATGTGCCTTTTAAATAGATAAAGCAGTTCAACTTTGAAGTGACTGAAATACAACTTTGTCATAACCTTAATTTTGTACTTGGATCCAGATACTATGACAGAAAATATTTGATAGCAAATAGAAAAAAATACAACAGGTCCCCATTCCTGAACAATAATGAGACAAAATACGTGTATAGGATTTGAAGAACAACATCAACAAATTCTTTAAATCTTTGTCTTCCTTTTGCAACTGAAGACAGTTTCCAAAGTAAGCCTGAAAATGTTTTTTCACTTTTTAATCATATATTGTTTTTAGACATTCTGGATTTGCGTTTTTCTCTGTACCCAAATACTTTCTTTGAGGGAAAGCAAAAGTAAACATAAAAGAGAAATTGAATGAGTATTGTAAAAAGTCAGTGATATCATCTTTTTTTGTTGATACTGGAAACATTTTGCCATTTTAAAAATCAAGCCTAACTGAATGCTGCTAAGGCATTCAAAACTGCACCAAAAAATTATGGTCCTACCCTATTAATTTCTGTTTTCCAAGGATTGTTGCTGATATCACCTATTGGAAGACATGACCTACTTCCTGTACTTTCAGAGAATACAAATAAGGAAGATCTCATTGCTAAAGATATTTTAAAACCAGAAGAAAGAGAGGGGAGTCACAAGAAGTAGGGCAGAGAGGTGGGCTGGAGTGAGGTAAGGGTAGTTTGCTAGAGAGCACAAAACATTCCTGGTTTTCACTACTGATCATGACTTTTTTTTAACAAGGGCACAGCATTTAGGTAAATTACAAGCTACTGGCAAATAAAATAATGGCATCATGTGCACTCCCCTCTCTTCTCTGGAAAAAGAATATGCCTTTGCACAGTGCTTGGCCACCTGAAGCTGCCTCCAAACTGCTGGCCAGAGGCTGCCTGTGCTGCGACTCAAGGGAACAACAGCTGCACTCCATGCCTTGGGATTTGCTTCTTAAAGGATATCAACCTTCTGTGAGCAGAGGAGGTTCTTGTGCAAACCTGAAGCTTACTTTGCTGTAGGTTATCTTCGGGGGTCTCCGTGTGAAAAAGGCTCCAAAACATCCCTTGGGTACCAACTGCTGCTGCCTCTGCTCCAGTACTCTGCTCTGAACATCAGCACTTATTCCCCAGGTTAAAGCCCCACAGCTTTGAAGCAGTGTATGACCTGTTTCTGCAGTAATAGACATGAACTTCTCAGAACTAATTATCAGAGGGAGTATACACCTTCTCCACAAATCCATCTAAACACTCAAGCTTTGCTAAATAAACTCTGTTCCCTGGTCAAACTACATGGGTCTGATTTTCCTGCACAGGATGAGGTAGGATCTTGCTGCTACCAAAGCTGAAAGCCCCAAATGCAACACGACTAAGAACTGAATTGCCCTGTTTCCAGAGCTAAGGCAGGCTCCACGTGCTAATTCTCTGCTAAGCCAAAGCATTGGGCTTTGATTTCCTAACCTCAGAATGTTATCTGGCTCTGGTGCAGGATTACCATTAGCTCTGTACATCTGTTCTTACAGTAGGGTCACTGTCACACCGTATGTCACTTGAACAACCTTTATTTTTTCTAGATTTTTGTCTTTTTAAAATCACTGTTCATCTCAAAGAGCCTGGATTCCCTTGGCTTTCAAAATCTGCTTTGCATTGCTAATGCATGAAGCTGTAGGCAAAGTTGCATTAGTGAGACAGAGAAAGACACGGAGAGAAAGACACTAAAAACCTGCTAAGACAAAATGTTTTCAGGTTGCTCTTCTCTTCAATACTAACAAATCAAAACCCCAACCGCCTAAACAAAACATCAGAGAAGGTTTATTCAATTTCCATTTACCAACCTAATGACCACATTTTTTTACTAAAATGCTTCTGCATAAGTTCATTATCCAATGAATATTCCCGACTTGCAGCAGTGTAACAAGAGAGAGTCTGACCTAGAAAGAGCAGGTCAGGTTCCACATAGAAGCTATCACAGGGTGGCGAGTCACAGCCTCAGTACATGCAAGGCATGCCAAGCTTTTGATACAGGAGGAAAAAACTCCTGCAAAATTCATGGACAATGAATTGAATGAATTCATATCTGGCTTTCAAAATCTGCTTTGCATTGCTAATGCATGAAGCTGTAGGCAAAGTTGCATTAGTGAGACAGAGAAAGACACGGAGAGAAAGACACTAAAAACCTGCTAAGACAAAATGTTTTCAGGTTGCTCTTCTCTTCAATACTAACAAATCAAAACCCCAACCGCCTAAACAAAACATCAGAGAAGGTTTATTCAATTTCCATTTACCAACCTAATGACCACATTTTTTTACTAAAATGCTTCTGCATAAGTTCATTATCCAATGAATATTCCCGACTTGCAGCAGTGTAACAAGAGAGAGTCTGACCTAGAAAGAGCAGGTCAGGTTCCACATAGAAGCTATCACAGGGTGGCGAGTCACAGCCTCAGTACATGCAAGGCATGCCAAGTTTTTGATACAGGAGGAGAAAACTCCTGCAAAATTCATGGACAATGATTGAATGAATTCATATAATGCGAAACTGGTCCCGTCATTTGAAGACAACTTCACTGTTCTCGTAGATATGTGCATAGAACAGAAATATTTAAAGCCTTTTAAGACATTAAAAGTCTCTAGTACTGTAGTAAGAGAAAGGGTCATCAGTCTCTAGATTGTCACTCTCTCAAAGGAACAGCAAAAGAAAGAAATCAGGGGATCTGGAGGGAGAAATTAAATGGATCTTCCAAGATCAATGGCCAGCCTTCTGGGACATTAGGAGGATTTTATACTTCCATAGGACCTTTCATCCCAAAGGAACTCAAACACCTCTCTAAATGATGTACTGATCTCACATGAAGGCTGCATCCAGTGGAAGGGAGCAGAGAAAACCATGTCTATGCAGGTGGTCATATGACAGTTCCTGTGCTAGAAGGAGCACAGGAACACCTGCAGGAAATTCAGGTCTCTGCCCCAGGGGTTTAATAAGCCTGGACCCGACTGTGTAACACAGACCTGTGCAAGGTGGTGTGTAGGGCAAAAGAAGATTACCGAAACACAGGGAAAGCAGCAGGAAAGAGAAAAGTCATCCATAGCTTGCTTCAGAGGGGAAAGACATCAAGTCAAACCACGTATATAAAAAGCAAATGGAAACACTCTACAGCCACTCAGAAACAAAAGCAAGACCTGAAGAATTGTACTGAAGCTGGAAGGGAGATCCAGGGCACATCCCTGTTGTAGCAGAAGACAACAGGGCTCTTTCTACCAGCTTAAGAATGAGCAAGTCACAGCAGAGTTCAGACTCAAGATGAAGACACTGAAAAGCCTGTCTCTCACTGAAAACCACAAAGGTTCCCTGCCTCCCTTCTATGCCTCATCTTTGACTGTTTTTCCAATGAAAAAGTTCACTATGGAATGCAGACAAAAGAGCAGCATTAGTTACATCCCCCCCAGGGTACCCAGTGGATTAAAGGTGCTCCTGCAGCCCAGGCTCAAACTGGTCAGATCCAAAGTTTCATTGGAGAGCTCATGCAAAGAGTTTTCAAACAAATTCAGCTACACTCAGACACAAAGATACATCAAGTACCATCTGTTATTGTTCCACCAGGAGTAAATCCTCACCTAAGCCTCAATTGTTAAAAATTAGTCTAAACAGCTCATCTTCCTGTGCCTCTTGTATGTCCCTATCTCCTTGCAGTCTGGGGCATCCAGGTGTGACTGTGATCTTCCCCATGATGGGATGGTAAGATTCAAATGACAGAGGAAAAGACTACAGATTGACCTCATTGTCAGATAAAATCCATTGTGTGTGATTAAAACTTAACAAAATGCAGTCACATTAAAAATTACTATCATGAGGTGCACCATGATTTACTGACTAAATGAAGGAGAAATTTATCTGAATAAAATAGTCTTAGCCCTCCTGCATTGGCAATGCATGATAAGTTGCTGATTGTGAGAAGATCATTGCTTGCTGTTGGATGACTTACACACATTGATTTTTCCTAACAACACTAATTATCATAATAGCATCTCCACATTACATAAAGTTTCCTCTCAGCAAGCAAAAATTATTTCAGATCTTCAGGTCCCAAACTGCAAAGAATAAAGATGGAAATGAAGGATTTACAAACTACCTCCTTGCCTTTTATTATGCAGATCAAAGGTCCAACCCACTGGATCTTACTTAATCTTGAAGAGATGGGAACAACATTCAAGAAAGCACAGGCATTGTGCCATGAAGCTGTGATCACAGTGGGTTGTTTTTTGCAAAGCTGTGATCTAATTTTGTGAGGCCAAAAAAAGTCTCTGAGAAAGAAGAATGCAATTCAAAAAAACAAGGGGGAAAAAACCCCACAGTTTCTCCAATTTCATTAAGATGCACAGGGGCACACTGTGCAGTCCTTATGTAAGTGCTCCCATTGACTAAGGTTGTGTAGGTGAGAAATCACTCACTAAGTTGAAAAGGAAAAGTACAGTCTATTAATAGGAAATTAAAAGTGGTAGAATAGATAAGAAAAATGGAGGAGAGGGAAAGAGAGACCATGTATTGTATTCTCAATTAACTGAAAATCAATCACAATAACCTATGTTCTTTTCTTTGAGAAATATAAGAGGTGGTAAAAGACCACCTTGAAAAAAAATGCCCTGCCATTCAGTGTCCTCTCTAGTACACTCATTTCAGACTTACCCGTGAGGATTTTCCCAAAGTCCATGCTTTTTACAGAGGAATGTGCTCCTCAGGAGCATGAATAAACCAGCCTATTTACTGACATTAAGGTTTTGGGTTTTTTGATCCAGTACACTGTACTTAAAGCAGAGAGCCTGGGCAGAAGCAGACATATCAGCTGCCTTTGGTGAAAGAGCAATGCCAGAATACACCCAGGAGAGCTCCCAGCCTGTGTTGGCCACTCCACAGCTGCTGTCTGCTATAGGAAGCACAAAGCTGGGAGCTCTGCTTAACTTACAGCCCTGACATTTCCACTCTACTCTGTCCTGTGCTGCCCAGAAGCCAGAGCCCCCTCTGGCACAATGCTTGCCAAGTAGCTGCAAAGCAGAGCAGGCAAAGCAGGATGCTCCAGACATGTGAGTGGATAATAAGGCATAAGGGTTCTGTTGGTCTTTATTCACCTTTCCCGGGCCAGCTGCAGTGGGAAACAATGCAGGATTGCTGCAACAATGCTGTATTGCTGTGCATGGTGTGAGCATTGCAGCTTTTACTGAAAGGCAAAAAGGCCCTGTTCTTTCCACAGACTGCTTTCTCCTGAAGGGCTGCACTGGTACCTGTGGTTTTCCCCCTCCCTGACCCCCAGTCATTGCCAAAGTGGGACCTTTTCCACTGCTCCATTAGCACAAAAATCCCAGGCTTTCAGTGCATCTGACACACCGTCCATACCCAACCAAAGTAGGCTTCGTGCAAGTGCGCCTGCAGGTGACACCCGTGTCCCTTTCAGCAGGGCATTTGGAAAACAGCCCACCCATTATGCAACCTGAGTCAAAGATTTATATTTTTTTTTGGTAGCAGTCTTCACTCCTGTCTGCACCTTGGGAAGGACTGGGGATGTAATCTCTGTACTGTTTGCAGACCAGGTACTGGAATGGGTAAGTGCAAAGGGAAATTTCTAGAGTGGCACAGGCACAGCTGGTGACTTCTCTTGTCTCACGGTGAGAAATCTCTGACATCTCCCACTGACACCCAGAGCTGCACTCACTTCAGACACACAAGCTTTTTGGTACATACAGTTTCCCCATTATGTTGTCTTTTACCTGGGGGATGTGAGCAGGTGCTTGGGGAAACACAGAAATGATTCTCTTTGATCCTGGGCTAGCAACCCCCATATGATCAGATTAATAAAGGGAACACATCGTCAGAGTGACCACATACACTAAATTTTACTATACATCCATGTATACATCCATGTGCATTGTGTAGTTTGTTATATGCACAGTAACTATTCCAGAAATGTCTTAAAAGGCTTTAAATACTTCTGTTCTATGCACATGTCTATGAGAACAGTGAAGTTGTCTTCAAATGATGGGACCAGTTTCGCATGATATGAAGGGTTTAAAAGTTACTCTCCAGAAAAAAATCACTTAAAATTGCTTTTCCATCTGTAAGACTGCAAGGGTTTGTAACTCTAATTTACTGCATTCTCCTGCCATAGACAAATCCTCTAGGGTGTGCATGTCCCATGCCACTTAACAATAGAAAATTCCTACATATTTTGTTTTGTTTTAGCCATCTGTGATAAGGGCACATTGCAAATAATCTTGATCCAGTGAAGCTGTTCCATAGTCTGGAACACTGAAATTCTGGTTAAAATGGATTAGCAGTCAGACTGCAAGTATAGAGGCCAAATTTATTTGATGAATGGTGCTACTACATTAGTGAGATTATAGCTAAGATTCCCCAGTTCTTCACCTGTCTCATGACTTGTTAGAAAACCATTTAATATGACAACAAATATTTAACATTATTTCCATTTGCCAGAGGTATACAGATCACAGAAAGCCATGGTGTCTGCAGTATTTTCCTGTGAACAGTGACAATACAAAAAAAAAAAGGTCCTGTGCTATTAAATGGGTATGGAGGGGAAACAGAGAGATAAAAACTGGATGAGGGGAAACAGGAGGTAAGCTTAAGCAGGGAACTTAGAGAGAAAGAAAAATGGCTTATGGAGTAGTGGGAGAGAGAAAAGAAGTAGACAAATAATGTAAGACAGATTAAAAAAAAACAACCAACCAAAAAAAAAAACCAACCCAAAAACAAGCAAAACAACAACCAAAAAAAAAAAAAACCCAAAAAAAAGCAAAACAACAACAACAAAAAAAAATCCCCCCCAGCCTGCTGGATTCAGAGGGAAATAAATACACACTGGAAAAATAATTCCCTGGAAAGTGCATGTTGGGCTGTCTCAGGAATCTTTCTTTCTCTAGGCAATACCATGTACAAAAATTCAGATTCTTTTGAGGATGTTAACTCTTCAAGGAATGTCATGTCACAAAAGGAGGAGTCATCTCAGGACAGATCTTACACTCTCTCTAGATAGACACTTTCAAATTTTTTTCTTTTTGTTTTTCAAAGACACTGACTTTTCTCCAGTTTCTCCAAACAGTATATGCAATTAGAGAGAAAGAAAAATGGCTTATGGAGTAGTGGGAGAGAGAAAAGAAGTAGACAAATAATGTAAGACAGATTAAAAAAAAACAACCAACCAAAAAAAAAAACCAACCCAAAAACAAGCAAAACAACAACAACAAAAAAAAAATCCCCCCCAGCCTGCTGGATTCAGAGGGAAATAAATACACACTGGAAAAATAATTCCCTGGAAAGTGCATGTTGGGCTGTCTCAGGAATCTTTCTTTCTCTAGGCAATACCATGTACAAAAATTCAGATTCTTTTGAGGATGTTAACTCTTCAAGGAATGTCATGTCACAAAAGGAGGAGTCATCTCAGGACAGACCTTACGCTCTCTCTAGATCGACACTTTGAAATTTTTTTCTTTTTTGTTTTTCAAAGACACTGACTTTTCTCCAGTTTCTCCAAACAGTATATGCAAACAAAAGGCATCTTATAGGTTTACCTGTCTTTCAAACCATATTTTAACCAGAAGTGAGAAATCTGACAGAAAAGATTCTACAGAAGGGTGCTAGCATGAGCCAAAGACAAAGCTTCTGGAGTGACTAATCAGCTTTAATACTGCCCAAGTGTGAAAGACAAGTGAAAAGGAGATAGAGGAAACAAGATTTTGTGACAGTACTGCTAAACTTGGGCTTGCTTGATACTTGATCCTCTCTAGGCAGCTCCTCTCTTACTGTAGAGGAAGAGCTGCTAACAAGCTCCCACCAGGTGAAAATGAGGAAGCACCTGTTTGGAAGATTGTTTTGCCACAGAATGGGTGTTTTTGTCCCGATGTGTAAGATACGCTTGCAGGCTAATGCATAAAAAATGTTCCTCTCACATATGAAAAAGGGGCTAGGGAGTGAGTGGGAGGACTCCAGAATGCAACAAGAGAGCAAAGAACATAGGGACCAACAGATCTGCTCTTTTTATTATTAACAAATTTGGTAGTTTGACAGACAACACTAAGCAGGTGAACATTAACATAAAGAGGGCAGGCTTCTCATTGCCCATGAGGAATGAAATCTTTGCTGAGAGAGCAGAAGCCACATTCTTTAGCAAATTAGATGCACCAGCTGGGATTTGGCAGAACGTCCTGAGCAAAGGACTCCAAATCTGCACTTAACCACTTACTTGGACAGTCTTTCAAGAGATGTTAAGTGTTCCTACTATGGACACACACACATTGCAGGAGGGAACACACATACCAGTAACATAATGCTTCTAGGTAGCATAAGGCTTGAACATTTAGAAATGCTTTGGAGAGCATCAGAAATAGGATCCACATAGATAAAATGAAAGACAAAATAGGAAGTCAGAAGTGAGAGGTACACCTTGCTGCTGATGTGGAACATCCTAGCCATCCAGGGAGTACAGACACACCATCAGAGAGCACTCCTTCACACAGACACAGGTTAGGCAGATGTTGAGCTCAGAGCTCAGAGAATGGATGCTGACACTGGTCCTGGTATCACGGCTCTGGGCTCAGGTGGCTAGCCCTCTGTTGTGGCACAACCAGGCTGTAAGTCATATTGCTTTAGAGAAGGGATTTTTTATCCTGGCAATATGTGTCCAAAAAGCTATACTAGCCACAAAGGAGTATGTAAACACAAGTTTTAAAGGGCTGTTGGGTTCCACGTGCAACTCCAGAAAACACAGTGACATTGAGAACATTGCTGAGCTTCAGCCATGAAGTGCAGTAAAGAAAGGTGAGCAAAATTGAGCCCCTAAAGATGGGGCTATTACTTTTCCTTTGAAAATATGAGCCTTACTTGGTCCTAAGTTCCTAGCTGGAACGTTAGTCAGTACTTTATGATGTTCCCCTCAAGTAAAAGAGCTGGAATGTATTCATGCTCCTGGGAGAAACAATCATTCAGTGCCATCAACATGTTCCTGGGGAGGCAGGGGGATGGAGGGATGTCGTTTAAGGAACACAGGGATTACAACAGAGCACGGATTTTCTCTTTCTGGCATTGCTTAGTCTCCTAGACTTCCCTCTGTGTCTTCCTCTTCTGCCACTCTTGCACCTTATGGAGCAGCACAGATAATTGTGGACACTCCAAATGCGGTATTTCTGATTTTCAGACCTCTTCACAGTGCTACCCAAAATGAAGCTGTCACCGTGTGTCCTCTTTAATTAGCTGCAACACCTCTGAGGTGGGCATTGCCTCTTCTGACAGGTGGCTCTGACACTCTCCACAAAGTGCCACCACAGCAGAAACGCCTACATTTTCTTCCTCACAATGTTAGGTTTTTTTAGCAGCTGTTTCAGGTGCACAGGACTGCCTGAAGGAGCAGTTGGGAAAGCACTGCCATGTATTAAAGTCTTCTTGAAATACTACTGAAAAAACTAAATTTCAAGTTCTCTTGGAATTAAATCTCAGCTTGTATATGCCCTTGCTATGGAGGGAGATGGAAAAAGATGGAAAGAGTTAATTTTTAATCCAGTCTCTTGTTCCCTTTACAAAGGATGGGAAAGACAATGACACTATGCTTAAATTGAAAAATAAACTCCCGGAGTACCCAGAAAAGGCTTTCCTAGCAAAGGAATTTGCTAACAATTTGTTTCCCGCAGAACAGAATAGTCAAAAGGCAATTTTAAATCTAATGTTGGCAGAGATACATGAAATGACACTGAGGCTTAGAAATGCTGCTAAAAGGAGACAGTTGGCTTCATCTCTTATAATCAGTACATAGAGTAGTAAGGGCCCCAGATCTCAATAATCTGAAGTCCATTTTTATATACCTGATGAAGGCTAATCATTCATTGATTTATGCGTTTACATTCAGATCTTTAGAAATTATAAGGACACCCACCCACTCCCCTTTTTCGTGGTTATTCAGTGGAAATAAGACAGGTCTGAGTGTGTTCAGATCCAAAACAGTGCCAGAGAAAATGGGTGGACAACTGCAAAGCCTTCCTTCAGCCTTTCCAGCAAAGCCTATTCTCTTCCAAAATGAGTTGCAAGACTTGCCTGGCTCTCATTACCAGCAAGGGAAAGCTGACCACCAATCTCATTGACTAGCATGAGACCTGGAAGACTGGGCAGAGAAATCTTCCCTGTCCCTCTGAAAAAGAGATGAAGTAGAGAGATCTTCCTGGCATTGAACCTGTTCTGTTAAATCTGGCCAGGACCTGCTGCTGATTTTATCACTGCTGCAAACTACAAGGCCCAGTAAATCCACTGCATTCACAGCCTTCTTGCCTGTGCCAGGTTGTGGCAATTTGTGGAAATTTGGTGCAGTGTATTCAGTATGGACTGTAACTTGGAAACAATGTAATTTCATTTTGTGATGTGTATTTTCTAAAAGGACCGTGTGACACCATAGAAATACAAACACAGCCAAAGGGGAGCTTCCAAGAAAGAGGTCTGGAGTTGCATCAGAACCTTGAGGGTACAATTGGGTAAAAGAACAGGTTAGATTGGAATGGTGGTAAGGAAAATCCCCAGTATTACATTATCTTATCATTATAAGATTCATAATTTCACATGTTTTCCCTTCACTTTAATATTCTGAAGCCAAAAGTAGGAGGAAGAATCAAAGGTTAACTCTAAAAAGCAAACTGCTGTTCCAGATGGATACAGAACATCTGGAAGTCAAGAATCCTAGGAGTTCAGAAAACAGGAAGATAACTACTACCTTATCCCTAATATGTATTAATTTTATGAGTTCATTATTTTAAAGCAATTTTAGAATTTCTGAATATTTCCAACCAGCAGTGTTGTGAGGCATGAGTTGACTTTTGTTTTAGGCATTGAGACTTCTATATTTATGAATTTACGCACAGGAATATACATTCCTGTAAAATTATGGTCTGGTTAATGTTTTTGAGATGTTGAGAAGAAAATTGGCAAACCTAGGAATTGTAGAAGGGAAATGAATAAATACAGGGGCAAGACGAAGTCTAAGTGTCTACACTCCAGGAAAAGGTAAAGCTAAGGACACATATAGACTTACAAAACAAAATTTACACAAGCACAAATCTAAAACTCAAACATTATCTAAGGGCAAGCTATGATTCAATCTGCATCATGGCTGAGTACTGCAAGATCCCAGGCTGGAGAAAAAGGAACCAGGTCAGTCAAACCAAAATGCTCAGACAAGTGCTCTGCGAGTTCTGGCAACCAGTAGCGAGGTACTAAAGGCTAAATAGACTAAGTGCTCTCAAGGATAGGAACCTTGCTCTTTGTCTTTGGAATAAGTCTTCTCTTAAAATAAAAATGGAAAATAACAAAATCTAACTTATGACCTGAAGTCAGTGCCTACATGAAAACAGGACAGTTTATTGGTTTGCAATAAAGACAGAAAGTTACAAAGGCCCGTGGACAATAAGAAGTTGGTTATGGCTGGTATTGCTGGAAGAAGGTAGAACGGGTCATGAGATTGGAAGCTAAAACTGATGATGCTAACTTGCACTTTCAGGAAGAAAATGGCACAAAAAACCCACCAGGAAAGGGTAGCACTCTATGTAAAAATATGCTGCTACTGGCTATAGACATTTCAAAACCACAGTGCTTCACAACTGCAGTTGTAATGAGTAAAACTGAAGGAGAGTTGATTGGCACACATTTAATCATTAAACTATTGGACCTTGCTAAATAGCAGGACAAACTGCTCTTTATGTAGCAATCTAGATCATGTACGAAGGAAAAGTGTAAAGAAAAGAAGTAAAATAGAGGACATTTAATATACACTTTGTGCAGTCAATAATACAAAATATCTGTTTCTAAAAATAACGTAGGACATTTTCTTTACAGATGTGAATAAGATCACTATAAGTCTTCAAGAAATTTGACAAGAAGAAAATCACACAACAATGTATTTTTATAAATCTTAAACAAATGGAGACATTTCTATGAATCAAAGAGTTGCCACTACAACCGTGTTTTATAAAGTGGAAAAGACCAGTTGTTCTACACACTCTCTAGCAAAGCAATGGAACCACCGGTTTCAGCTCTCTGCCAGCAGTAACTTGGAGGATTTAACAGTGAATACTGGTCAGCATGGTTTCAGGACAGTACCTTTCACCAAAGAAATTAATAGAATCATAGGGTTATTTAGGCTGGAAAAAGCCTCTAAGATCACTGAGTTCAGCCTTTACCTCAACTCTGCCAAGTCCACCACTAAACCACTGCCCTTAGGGCCACACAAGTGCATGTCTTTTAAATACCTCCGGGGTGGTGAATCAACCACTTCCCTGGACAGTCTGTTCCCATTTCCTTAAAACAGGATGAGTGGTTTAGTCGGGGCATGGGAGCAATGCTCTTATACTTTGATTTTGCAAGGTCTAGGCTGGGGAGAAAACTTGATGTTGAAGAAAAAACACTGCTAAATGAAATGAACAAAGTTTGTATTACATTAATAACTACACACCCACAAGTCACAAAATGAGGAAAGATCAATAAAAATGGTTTTTAGGATTATGCCATGGAGATCTTAGCCAAATGCTATCCAATGTTTGTTTCTAGTGATTCATGCTAACATGGCCTTCTTTACAACACAATGGGCAGATGACAGCAGGCATGGTAAGAAGGCTATGCTATGTTCACAAATTGCCTGGTAAGATGGTCAGAATCCATCTGAGCATGTTTTGTTAACCCATCTGTCCTTAAAAGTCTACCAGAGACTGATTTCCAGGGAGCATCTAAACGCTAAACTTTGTGGAAAGCAGTGTCTACAAGTCAAACATAGCACAGACGGGCATTCACTATAGCTCTACAGGCTACTCAGCAAGTGATCCTCACTATCTCCTTCATTGCCATTCCAGCCTGTCTCCCCTAAAATCTGGTATGACAGTTGTTTGTCTGTCACACTTTCATGCAGTGAATACAAATCTTTCTTCTTTACTTACAGGTAGGCTTTTAGAAAAGGCCAAATTCTAGAACATCAACAATCTCTTTGTCTTACTATCTCAAAGATAACCTTTAAAAAAGTGTAAAATCTCTTTTACCACTTCAGAGAGAAAGACACCCTTTCACTTCAAAATGACAATGATGATTAGGTTTTGAAAGTGTTCTCAGGACACAGGTCCCCCTTTATCTTTGGCATGCAAAACCAGACTGAGCAGATGATGGATCTTGAATGTATAAGATTAAAACAAAGGACAGATAATTAAATATGAAGATATGCCTGCAGGATTGTATAATTTCTCTCCTTCATTCACATCTCTACAATTTTAAACAAAATAACTAGTGGTTTAATTAGGAAATAATTGCAGCATTCTCACAGTCCCATGCAGGCAAATAGCTGCAGTCTAGTTTTACTTTTCTTACGCCCACGGAGAATCCTGTTTTGTTTTGACCTCTCATTACTTTCCCTCTCACACTTGGCTCCAAACATCAAATTTTGCCTCAGCCATTCAACAGTTATTCCTTTGGGCTGCTTTTTTTCCTTACCATTATACATTCATATAGAACAGCTGGAACTAAGAAAAAGCACAATTAATTATTCCTAAATTTCCCAAAGAAAATGTTTTTACTTTTCCTCAGTTTGAAATTACTTTTTGGTTTGAGGAACAAGAGAAAAATTGCCTCCCATAAAACCTTGCATACATCTCAAAAACTTAATGGAACATTTTAGCTTAAAAAACAGCATAATTTTTGAGAAGGAGGTGGGTTAAGATTTTCTTCCTTTTATTTCTAAAATAATATAAAAAGTCTAAACAAAGCCACTGTTGCATCTTGGTGGGGAACTGATTTCTTTTATTATGACATGAGAACCAGAAGAGAAGAAAATCTCTACCCCTCAAATACCAAGCAAGTTGCCAGCCCTGCGAAAATCTACTTGCTGGATTAGCCTATGAGCCCCATCTAAGTAAGAATGGAAGAACCACCCAGAAAAAAACAAGAGCAAAAAAGGGCAACACCTGCCACATACTCACAAACTAACAACTGGGTTTAGGGCAGATCAGGGTACATGGAGCAAGGCAGAGAGCAGGGAATTCTGAGTGTGAGTCCGACCAAGTGGAGAACAGTCAGGTATGAAGTAATATTAGTAAGAAAGAGTCTTGATTAGGTAGACGAGTCAGGATCCACCATGAGTTTTGCTGGATATAGATGGGTCAGGATCTGCCTATGGTTTTAACAGTTCCAGAAAAAAATCCCATCAAAACTACCTTCAGGCCACCTCTGAAAAAATTCCTGACTCAAAAATCCAAACCAGTATCGTCAGGATCCATCATGAGTTTTGCTGGATATAGATGGGTCAGGATCTGCCTATGGTTTTAACAGTTCCAGAAAAAAAATCCCATCAAAATTACCTTCAGGCCACCTCTGAAAAAATCCCTGACTCAAAAATCCAAGTATCAGCTTTGTGTAAAACACCCCAACCAGTGCTCCTGTGAAGAGAAACAAGGTGTAAAATAAGATATAGGACTTCATGGTTCAGGGCACATGGGTCACTCAGCAAGAGTTTGTTGAGGGCTACAGTGGCAGTACCAGTCCTGAATCTCCACAGAAGAGCAAAGGACTAACACATCTGACAAGAAGAGTCTCAATACAATGCAGAGATCCTTTAGAGAAGCCCTGCTTCTGTTGGATTCTAGCTCTGCTAGCTAGGCTGCTGATTTAGCACCCTGCCTGTCCAACCACTCACACACATATTGAGCAGAAAGGCTTCTTCTCTTTTCAAGAGCAGGCAGTGATGCTGACACAAGCCCAGAGCACCGACACATTAATCAGACAGTCATGGACAGCTGACTTCCACAGAGCATCTGCAAAGCCCCAGCTGGACTGAAAACAATGGTGTATCTCACTAAAATACACTCAACAACTGAAGCAATGAGTTCATATAAGAATGCTACTTATTACAACAGAAGTACCTCAGGCAGAAATGGGTTTTAATTAGTATCCATACACATGCACAGAACTAAGCCACATATTAGGTATTTTACAGCAGTACACAGAAAATAAGCCAAGGCACTTATGTACAAGTCAGATGATCTCTAATCATTAAATAAATTTAAAAAAAGAGGAACTGAATGAGATTAGATATATGAAACCTTGGCTACCCATTCATATTGTGGAATTGCAGAGAGATATTAATATTAATTTCTTGACTTATAAAACAGAGGAGATGCCATTAACTCTTTCACACAGGCAGTTCATCCTCTCAGCTGTTTGATGGGTCTTTGAGTTCAGCAGATTTCACAAAAGCAAAAGAAAGAAACAATAAAGCATTAGGCAGCATGACCAAGCATCCTCTGCCTCTTAGTTACAAAATGACAAATCTGTAGCTACAATTACAGTCTGCATTCTAAGTTATTATTGCAATATTTCTCTAGATAAGCCTTCCCCAAAAGAAGAGGATCTAGATCATCTATGTCCAATAAAATAAGCAAGCAGAATTAATATAAAAATACAAACCTTTGAGCTGTCACCATACATCCTGAACCAAAACCAGGAAGCAGATGAACATTTCTTTTTGTTTTGCAATTAACTTTAAATAATATGTGATGTGCTCTGACCTGGTAAAGCTCCTACTTCTCCTTATTGGTTGATCCCCAAACTCCATAAGCTGAAGGAATGACAAAATTTGCTGTATTTCTACATGCATTACAGTGTGAGTCACAGTTATACCATGCTCAGAATGAAGTATTCCTTGTAGGTGGTGTGGAAACAGCTAATTTGGTGAAAAACTGTTATGCTAAAATGATCAACCAACAATTATATTAGTGTATTAAACACTATTAGTGTATATCAGACTTCTTGACATGTTTTGGTGGCACATAACTTCTGTGAAGGCATCACTTACTTTGAGAATTGGTTATTAACTTTAATCCATTTTTAAACTCTCAATACAACATTTAGAAAATTTGTTCTTGAACCTTTCCATGACACGAGTGGGCAGATCTTTACAGGGGCTGCACAGCTAAGAATACCTTGCTGACACAGGAGGTGACAGGGCATTGATGTAACCACTATTCCAACTGGTTATTTACTAATTACAAAGTATTCTCCAAGCCTGACAACTGCTGCACCAGAGCTTAGCACGGAATACATGTGAGACATTGATGCCAAGGCTCTGAGGCCAACATGGCTTTAGCCTCTTTCTGAAAGACAAAATACTTGGGGTTGCTAAAGGCTGCTTGAAAGTCCCAGAATAAACCATCTCATCTCATTATCATAGTCCAAGCACCACTAAAAGCATTCTGTTGTTCTTACTTTTTCCGGTTAAAACCAAAGGCACTCAGAACCCAAAATGTTCTTCCTTTGCTCCCTGAGCCAAAATGCCAAAAATGCTGTTTAAAGGTGGCTTGATCTCTACCCTGAGAAGAAGGGACCAACTGCTCCATCTTTTTGTTATAATGCTAACTACACTGTGGTAAACTAAGCCATGCAGTGGTTTGGGATCCACAACCACCAAGTCTTGCATTATGAAAAAAAGGAAATAAACCCTCCAAGGAAGAGTGACTTCTGACCCAAAATTTCCCAGAGTAGCCCCAAGCTCTCAGCAGAAAAGGCACAGGCAAAGAGAAGTGAATTAACAACAGCTCTGAAGTATAATCCAACATAATTTTAGTAATTTCTTAAAATAATCAGGTTCCAATACCATGTGAAAAATCCAAGAAGCATCTGCAATGACATTCCATACTTTCCAGGGGAAAGAGGAGGTGAATGGAGGCGACTGGAAAAGAGGTGCCCATTTCACAAAGACTTTGTATCGGCCTCTTGTTGCCCACGTGTTGTGCACTCACACTTACCTGGCCAAGGGCAGGGAGCGTTGCATATCCCATGGGCTGATTTATCATTCCTTTCTGCTTCATGATGAGCATGCGTTTCTGCTCCTCGCTCAGGTGTGCCACCTGAGCTGGCATCTGCGTCTGCTGGGACTGCTGCTGCTGGATGTACGGCATCATGGTGTTCTTCCCGGGATTTGCCATTGCTGGGCTCATCATCTGACTCAGCTCCGTATTGAAATGCGTCAGAGGTTTGGTGTTGCCATAAGAAAGCATATTGGGCTGTTTTCCCAAGGAGTTTGTGACCAAATTATTTGGCTGCTGACTGATCATGTTCATGTGATTTTGAGGGAGGTAGTTATTAATTGTGGTCTTCTGGGGATTGCTTGCCATAGGAGGCACTATAGGGTTTTGGTTGTTAAAGGCTTGAGAATATATCATTGGACTATTTGGTTTGTCTGCACTGAAGGGTCCTCCATAGGGACTAGATGGAGGCCCCACTGGTGACCAGCTTGAGGGCTGATTTGGGTGCTGTTGCTGCTTCTGCTGCATGAGCTTGGCTCTTTGCTGCTGCTGGGCTGCCATCTGCTTGAGCTGCTCAGCTGGGGACAGGTCGGCACTAGGCAGGGCCACCGGCCCAGGCCCCGATCCTGCCACAGCCGATGCCAGGTTCATGAGGAAGCCATTCCCAGAGCGTGCCTGTGTCTGTCCAGGAGTGTGGGCCTGGCTGGGAGTCTGAGGGGACTGGACAACACAGTTTGCTGGTGATCCAGCAGGGACTGGGGCCAGCGGTGCGCTGGATGCAGAAGCAACGCTGGAGCCTGAGGAGATGTTGGAAAATGGAGGACCAGAAGAAGATGGTCTGACCTGGGGAGACCCCAATGGGACATGAGCAAATGGAGAATGGGATGGATCACTTTTTACGCTTGCACTCTCCTGAGTCTCTGTGGCAGGCCTGGGAAATTCGGGCTCCTTCTTCTCTTCAAAGTCTTCATTGAACAAATCCTGTATATCATCTTCTGGGACGGTGTTTGCCAGCTCATCTATAAGCTCCTGCCACTCCTGATCATTTAGGTTAATGTCTGAGAAGAGCTTGTTCTGATTCGAAAGAGATGTTTCAGAAGTGTCTATGCAGTTGGAGTCATCCAGAGGCTCTTGCTTTAGTTCCTTGTTGTGCAGGATGTTAAAACTATCATCCAGCTCACTGCAGCCATTAACAGGGAGCTTTATCTCAGAAAGCCCACCATTTTCACCCAAGTCTTCTACACCACTCTTGTGGGTTCCACTGTTCTGCAGGAGCAGAGGAGCTTTCATGTCAAGCTGGTGAAGAGGAGAAACAGCAGGCAAAGGCAAATTAATGGGCAAGCTGTTGATTGCCTCAATGCCTGGCACATCCTTGCGTGTCCGCTTGCTGGTTGGAGAAAAGTTCCCATCACAAACTCCATTCTGCTGTTCTCCATTGAGAGGTGAACGTGCGCCTTCCAACTTCCTTTTGACTGTCTCTTGAAGCTTAAAGAAAACAAGAGGAAAGAAAAAAAATTAACCATTTGCAGATGCAAAAGAAGTGCTCATGGGCACTGTGACAAGAGACTCCTCATCAAGCCAGTGACAATAAGTTTTAAAACTGATTAGGAAGTTACTCTGATTTCATTCTTATGCCTTGATCAATTTGAAAACTCAGTCTAAAAACCTCCAAACAACCAAACACTTCCCCCTGTCCCAAACCAAACCTTCTCTTGACTAGGAAAGCAGAACTGTAAAATATGTCTGTGCTTTCCAAGCTGAATCTGTGCTAACTTCCAAGAAATTTAGGGACAAGTTGACTAATTTGACATTTTAGTGCCTAATACAGGGATAAGATTTAAACAATGTACCTAACAAAGTGAGGAGTCTTAAAATGGAATTTAAAAAAGAGAAAAAAAGGATCATTAAATTTTACTAATCACTCTGATTTTTTTTGAAGTTTCTAGAAGCTTCTTAAAAATAACTGAAATATAATTGATTGACTACTTATATTGAAATGTGTTGCTGACAAAAAAAAATTACATAGTTTCATTTGACTAGCCCAATGTTCTTGGCTAGCACATTGAGAATCACTATTAAGGGAGAAAAAAAAATAAATCCACCCTAGAAAACAGAAGGTGCTTTGCATAACTTAAACTCAATCAAATAATGAAAAAAAAAGGAAATCAGCTATGTGCTAAGAGCTAACATAAAACATAAATAGCTAACAGAAATAATAGCAAGACAAGTCTACAGAAAAGCAAAAAAATTGGAATATAAGAATTTTATAAAAAAAAGTATATTAACATCAGTTTTAAGTCAAGTTATAGAAGCATAGCAAAGAGCTGTAGCAAGCAGCAGTCCTCCCCACTCACACCCAAATGGAGTCCTTTACTTATGAATGAGGCTAAAAAAAGCATCTCTCTTCATCTAAGGCAAAAAACAATAGTGGGGAGGGGAGGAAGCAAAGAGGTCACAGCTCTAGCAAACGCCTTCAGGACACAATTGCATCCTTGATACTAGAACAATAGAAGACAAAATACTGAAAGATTTTATCAGTTTTTAAAGTACTCTTACTGATAGGAAAGTCCCAGATATGCAACTCCCACCCCTTCCCTAACCTAGAGGTCCTGAACCTTCTTTCTTCTCATAATCTAGATCCCATTTATTTCTCCCATCCCAGAGGGCTGGTTCCCCTTTCATCCCATGTGTAATACGGGCAAGCAAATCTGTATCTCGCCCGGGTTTTGGAGGAAGTGGCTCTGGGAAGGCTGTGCTCTTCTCCTGCCCCTCAGGCCAGCCTGGCCTCTTTCAGCACACAGTGCAGAGGGATGTGGCCAGCACAGGCATTGCTGCAGCCACAGTTGAGCATGCACAGGACACCAAGCTACTGTGAGGCTGCTCTTCTGCAGACAACCAAGCAGAAAGGGAACACTATGAGTCTAAGCAGACCATCAACTCCTTGATGTTCACTGGAGCAGAACAGCTTTTTAATGTGGGAAAATAATTAAAATGTGAATAAGAGTACCCAGTGGGTCACTGTTGGCATAAGTGGCCAAGACTTTGCTGCCTGTTCTACCTTGCACAAAACCAGTGTGTGCCAAGCCTCCTGCAGGTGGAAATTCCTCCACCTTGTGGCTTCTGTGGTGCCACACAGACCAGCTGCTCCGTAACCACAGCCTCTGCCACATGGCTGGTCTCCTTCTCTAGTGTCTGGTCATAAAACCCTGAATTTGGAGAGTTGTGGATGTTCATCTTGGAGATGAGAAAGTTCTGGGCAGACCTTTATAGCACCTGCCAGTACCCAAAGGCCTACAAGAGAGCTGGAGAAGGACATTCTACAAGTGATAGGACAAGGGGTAATGGATTCAAACTGACAGAGGGTGGGTTTAGATTAGATATTATTAGGAAATTCTTCCCTGTGAGGATGGTGAGGTGTTGGCACAGGTTACCCAGAGAAGCTGTGGACGTCCCGTGCCTGGAAGAGTTCAAGGCCAGGCTGGATGAGGCTCTGAGCAACTTGATCTAGTGGAAGGTGTCCCTGCCCATTCCACCTTCCATGGTTGGAATTAGATTATTTTTAAGGTCCCTTCCAACCCTTCCTAAATTCTGTGAACTTATGCCTATGCAGCTCTGAAGCAGCTGTCCATACCCTGAGTCTCTCCCGTCCCCAGTTTCTGGAGATGAGGGAACAGGCATGGCCAGTGGTTTGCACCAAGAAGTTCCTTTTCCTGTGTTGCAGGCTGTGATGTGGAACTAGCCTGCAGCAATGTGGGGGTCAAGTTGATTGTGGGCATGTGTTGGGCCTCCCTGTCAAGTCCCAGTCACTCTGCTTCCACTCCTTTCCCAAATGCAGCAGCTCTTGTCCCCATGAGCTCCACAGGTGCAGGTGGGAATGCACACTGTGCCACTCTTTGTGGATTAAAGCTTGGCACAGTCAAGTTTAGCAACCACAGTCTGCAGGAACCCACCAGGATGCAGAGAACAGAGCCCTGCAAGAGAGTATTGCCTTCTGTCCACACCTTCTCCTCCCTCTGTGCTGCAGCAGCAAGAGGTGCTTGCCCAGAGGTGGTAATTGCCTCAATCTGTGCCAGTTAGTAGCCATGTGGAAAGGAAGTCCAGGACTAGTGTGAAGGATCAAAATCAGATCCCACAAGGGGACTTGTGGTATGGCTCTCACCTCTGCTGCCTCCCTCCCCTAAAAACCCGTGTTAAGCTGAACATTGGTGTGTGGCCTTACAGCTCCCTGGTGCTTTTTGAGCTGTGTATCTGCTGTGCTGCAGATTCCTACAGCTGAGTTGGTTCCATTGATCTTGAGATAACCCTGGATCAGATCCTG
The DNA here is from genome assembly GCF_014805655.1 of Passer montanus. Taxonomy (NCBI): domain Eukaryota; kingdom Metazoa; phylum Chordata; class Aves; order Passeriformes; family Passeridae; genus Passer; species Passer montanus. The sequence continues at coordinate 1,943,371 of NW_024374923.1, read as the reverse complement.
GAGACAGGAAAGGATGGTAGAGATGTGGTAATGGTGCCACTTCACAAGTACAACAGCACAGCTCCAGGGCAAGAAAAGAAAGATCACAAGCTGGCCTCAAGTGCAGGTGGTCAGCTCATACAATGGGTTAAAACAGCATCTTTAAATATTATTAAATATTAATGGGCCACTCACACAATTTACAGCTGAAATCACCCTTTCAAATTTCAATTCCTAAGCCATCACACTGCAAAGTTGCTATTGCCACATCAGAAAAACATTCCCCAAACAGCAAGTGAATGCACAGGCAAAACCGGGATTTGAAGAAATGTTCAAAATGTGTCCTGGCCCTTTACACCAAGTTTATATTCACCAAATGCTGGGGTAAAGTAAGAACAGGATGTGGTGGCAGGATTCTCATCAAGAAGAAAGTTCCTATAAGGAAAAGATGGGAAAAAAATTTGTCTTAATGACGAGGCAGGGACTAATGAAAATGACTGAGGAATACAAGTGAACCAACTCTGTATGTTTTGCAAGTTTGAATGAATAGTTTACAAAAATATTGGTGAGAGTGATATGCTTTTACATGGTTTCACACTTTCAGGTTTTAAAACATTTACCATTTTATCCTAAATCAATAACCGTATTTCCATATGAATGTTTACCAAAAGAATCAAAACTATCTAATGGCAAATAACCAGCCCTAAAAATATTAGTTCCTAAAGTTTTGTCATGTGCTCAACTTGGGTGTCCCCCTTACAAATAGACAGTGACTTTGGTGAAAGTAAAAGCAGGCCCAGTATATAAATATTCATAATCATGTTTATTATGCATTACAACAAAAAGCAGCTTGACATGAAAACTATTTTCTGTGAAATATGAAAAATACAGAAGTTGTGCCTCATTGCAAAAAGAAATTAAATTAAACCTATTCTAAGTTTGTTTATCCACATTGTTCTCCTTCAGAAACATTAGGATTTGGGGGTTAACAGGCACTAGTATTTTTATTTTCTTTGTTTGCTCATTGAAAAACTGTAGGAAGACAGAGACTTAACATGAAAGGTTTGTTTGAAGGCAACATGCTGGGTACAACCTTTGCAGGTGGGGAAGTCCCTTGACTCCAGCATTTTGGGAGAGTTGGGAGGCATAACAATAAATGCATATTTCTCTCTCTCTTTTTTTTTTTTGTTTTGGTACAACACAGAAATACTCTTATCAAATGATTTTAATGAAAACTTTCATTTTCATATCTTGATTTTATTCCCAATCACCATACTAACTCTTGAATGGTTTGGATATCCTACACTAAACATATACTGGCAAACAGTTTACTACAATCAGGATTCCAGAGTGTCTTAGACCAAAACCCCAGCACTTCCCCTTCCCTTTATAAACACAATCCCTGAAGTAAAATAGTATCTTTTAAAGGACCCTCCCTCTCCTTCTTACTACAAGTACACAGTTTGTGCATGTTTTAGGCATGCACTGTGAAGATATTAGCAGTGGCTGAGAGATTTATGTCCAGGAACAGAAGATTGTTTACATATAGAATAAAAATAAAAGAAAAATATCAAAATCAAAGGAAAATATTGAAATAAAATAACCCTCTTTCAGCTTTATAAGCTTTTAGCTTTATTCACACAAAATATTTGGCTGATGAATCTTCATTTCACTGCAGTTTTCTACCCCAAAGCACAAGAGGGTGAAGCAGGACTCTCGATTCTTTATATGCCCTTGAAAAAACTCCAGTTGCAGAGTGAGAAAAGGTCAAACTTTGGCAGGCTGACTTTCTAAATGATTTTCAGTTGGAGGAGAGGCAGGGGGACAGGGTCTGTGCACACAAACACACACCAACCCGAAGGGTCGCATCCAGCCCATCCTGAAACCCTCGGCAGAGCTGCTCGGACGTGCCACGACAGACCCAACAGATAAACGAGCGTGTGGAGGCTGTTGGCAGGGCTTTCATCTGTGAGGAGAAGCTGCTCCGCTTCAGCTCACCAACAGCAATTCATTTTTCAGAAGAAACGAGACAGAGGCACTGTTGTTATAGCAACAGCTGAGCCGCTCGGCAGCCCATCCTCCACCCCATCCTCCACCTTTGGAGGAGCTGCCTTTGGTGGGCGGCTGCTCCAGGCATGCACGGGGAGTGACTGAGCCTGTGGCAGCAGAATATCCTTTCATTGCTCCTTAAAAAAAAAAAACACCCAGCACAAAAACCAGAGGGAGGTGGGGAAGCCGAGAAGCTAAATTCTACTGTGCCAGCAGAAGCTGTTCACAGAGTCTACCACAGGTCCACTTCTCCTCTGTAAGCCCCCAGAAAAGGAGGCTGATGTCACTTTTGCGGATGTTTTTGTGTACCAGCTACATGTAGCCACTGACTTTCCTCTCCCTAGACCAGCTCCAGCCACTTCAATACAAGACAAGGGCAACAATTATGAGAGATTTGGTCCACTTGGCTCCCCAGCCCTGCTCTGGAGTTATCTTTGCTCCCTGTGGCAAAGTAGAGAAACTAGCCAAAGCCCAAAGTCCATCTGAATAATCAGAGGATATGCATGTTTACAAAAAACAAGGGTTATTATCTTCTCCACATGCTCTTTTGTGACTCTTTCTGTTAAAAATTGATCTTTTCAGTTCTTCATGTTGAATCAGTCTGGCCTGCCAGTCATCATATCCTTCACTTCCTTTTCATGAAATGAATTAAAGTCTTGGGCCTTCCCCTAGGGTTTCTACTCTCCCTTCCACCAGTGTGTCTGTTCCTGAGTTTGCCCCCTCTTTCTTCTTCCTTCTTCTCTTAGAGCTTCTATGGAAAGACCTTGATACTTACCTCCAGCAGGGAGTACTTACCATGAGCTCTGCCAAACACCACCCCAATTCATTAGTCTCCAGCCTGCACCCTAAAGACTGAGTAAAGTTTGCTACTTAACTTCTTCGGCTGCACTTAAATCCTATCAACAATTCAGGAAGTGTCCCAGGGGTGGCTGTGAAGTGACACTAAGTAAATGGATTTGACATGACAGCATCTTAGATCAGTAAGGAATAACCAGCATTGCCATTTGCATGCCAGAAGCTCAACTTCAACATTTGAAAGGATTTTTTGCATGCACCTTCTTGCTGTATCGCCTCTGATGCTGCCAGTCAAAAGTCCATGTTGCCGGAGTGCCACTGCCTGAGATACATCTTGTCATCAGTGTTTTAAGTCCACCAGCTCCACAGTAGCTTCCCAATGACACTTGCAGTGTCCTGCAGAGGTGGTGAGAGCAGAGGATAGCCTTTCAGAAACCTCTGCTGGAGCTGAACTCAGACAAGCAGCCAAGCAACATGAAGGTGAGTTACAGATCACCACTGCCCACAAATGAAAGTATTTCATGCATCAAACCACTCCCTTAATATCTTAATTTCCTCATGCTGCTGAAAGCATGGCACTGATGTCTGCTAACTCACTGGATGAAGCCTGATGTAGCAACTTGGTTTTGGAGCACAATTGCTAATTTAAAGCACATGCTGTGTTTCTCCATGCTAGGCCTGGCTGGCCAGATCTTGTTGGCCAGGGCAATGCTTCAAATATATAGGAAATTCACGTTGTGAAATCTGTCTGAAGTTGGTAAAATCTCACCCTGCTAACCTTGCCTGTTCAGCTCTGCAGGCTCATAGAGTAACCCCTGCCTCAGGAAGGGGGTCAACCTTCTGCCCCTTACCCTGCAAAGGACTACTGGGGTCTCTTGTCATCACCCTTGTTTTTGCTGTCAATCAAACAAAAACTGACAGAAGAACAAAATACCTCCCAGTAATAGCAAAATGATGACCAAGGCACTGCATAAGCCTGCAAGAGTTAGCAGAGAGGAAAACAATCCAGCTCCTCACATTTTAGCTGATCAGACAGGAAGGGTTGCTCTCTGAAGAGGAGAGCAGAGTCGTGGTGACTCTTGGATGCAAAGCTGGCAGCACAGGCCCCTTGCTAGAGCTGCCTGCCAGCTGTCAGGGCCCCAGCCACCAGCAGGAACTGGATCACACTGGGAGATCAAGCAGAGGAACAGGGAAGAAGGGTAACAAAAAAAGGCACTGCATGAGAGCAAAACAGCAACAGCACTGGGGAAGTCCAACCAGGTCAATGCTGTGACTCCACCTGCCCTCAGTCAACCAGGTAAGGATGCTAAAGCAGCTTGAGAAAAGCTGAGTGCAAAGACATTGCACAGCAAGTTTGGCTGAACTTTAGAGCACAAACTATTTCATGGATGGAATGCTGTTATCACTGTCAAAGAGCCTTCCTGCCCAAGTGTATGATCAACATGGTTTACTCCTCTTCAGATCTATCTCATTTAATCCTTGCTTTGGCTCAACGGGGTAAACACTAGCAAAGCAGTAATCTCATTGCAGTGCCAGCACTGCTGCATTTGTGCAAGTCTTAGGAAGGTGCTAAGAAGCCTATAAGCTGAACTATTGAGCTGGCAGTACCTATTCCTGCCTCTCACACCCAGCAGCCGAGATCTACTCTCTCTGAAATTGTCCTTGCAGATGGCATAAGCTGTATTTTCAGGGTGTGTTATGAGAATTTAGTCAGGCACCCTCCAATTGACTTGTCTGGGAGTTGTTCTGATAAGTCCTCACCCTTTCCAATCTGCTTTGTATCTGGACAGAAGAGGGGGTAATGATAAAAAGCAGACACTGGAGATTATTAAAGCTGTGCCTCCCAAAGAACTACAAATCAGGACTGAAAAGAAATGCAGGAACCTCTTGTGTTTTAAACTAAGAAGCAGCAAAACAACACACTTAGTGCCCAGTAGGTCTTTAAACTGTGTGTGTGACACTAGGAATGATTTCCTGGCAAAAATCTTGTCCTAGTACATCCTTGGATGAGCACAAGTTGTAGTGGGCTAGTGAAGTATGCTGATGGCATCCTGCCTGCCTAGCAAAGGGGTATGTGGGACATGAAAGCATTCCTGTCCTCTGCAAAGGAGGAGCAGCTCTGACACAGCCTCTGCTTTCCTTGTCACTAAGGCACCAGTAGCATGTGAGCTCTGTTCCTGACTTCAGAGCTGACAGACTAAAACCTTGTCTAATTGATGTAAGGGAAAAGCCCTTCCTATTCTTAGGGCAAGCAAATTATCTTCAGCTGCTTGCAAAATACTGCCATGGCACAATCTACATACATAATATATTACTCCAGACTTTTCTCAGAGAAACTCTGAAGAAAGAGCCAGAAGAGATGGTGAAGGCATGACAGTAATCCCCTGATGATACCATGGATTTCCATGGACTATGAGTTTCTACTGGATCTCTTTTACCACCAAAGCCTGTCTCGTGCATGATCTCTAGAAGACAGATAGCAAGCTGACAGAAGACTGAAATCAGAAATGGCACAATTGTCTTCCATTCATATCACTGGTGTTAACTCCCAAAACACATCACCTCATGGCAACATAGCTACTTATTCCATAGGTGCATGGAGCAGAACCTTCCAGTTTCTCAAATCAGTGTGGGCCAAGTAATTCCAGGGATTCTTCCACATGACTAAGTTCAAGTTCATGCTTTCTAAAGCAAAGTGTTTCATACAACTGGAAAAGGAAGGAAATGAGAGCCACATAGTCTATACACTGTACCTGTTCAAGCCCACACATTTTAGTCACCCTCTTGAGGTAACACCATAAATGAAGCTTCCACTTGAAAATAATTTAAATATCAAATTAACAGATTTCTGCAATGAACACATTAAAAGAAAAATCTTGTGAATCAGTCATACTGTGCTGCAAACAAAATGGTAAATTTAGCTTCCTTTTTCCCATCTGTTCCCTGAACAGGCAGCTTGGCCAAGGACATAGGTTACCTGAAGATTTCTCTGCAAGGACAAATACCTTTAAAGGAGTGCAGGTTATCTAAGTAGAGATTGAACAATTAATGATACAGTAAGAATTCCAAAGGAGACACAAGCATGGGGGAAGGAGAGGGAAATGAATGCTTTGCATGGTAATTAATTCTAATATTTTTTCTACATTTTAGTTGTTTGCATAGTAATGAGACGTCTTTTGGGGAAAGGAAAAAAAATCCAACATAGGACAGATGAGTTTGGAAATAAATTTGTGCTAAGTTACTGACCATTAAAAAAAAAATCAAATAACTGAAAATCCCAAAATAGAAAATATGTCAGAGACAGCTTTTTTCTTCAGTCAAACAATTCCCCAATCAGCACAATCAGCTTTATCCATCTCTAGGAAAGGAGAGCAATGCAGGAACTGGTTGTTCATCTTGACTTTGCATATCTCTTTAAAAGAACACAGGCAGCAGCAGTTCTGAAAGACTCCTGGACAAAACCCTTGGCTCAGTCCTGAGAGGTGCTGAAGCCCTTGGGTCACAGAACCACAGAAAGGTCTGGGTTGGAAGGGACCTTAAAGAGCATCCTGTTCTAACACACCTGCCATGTGCAGAGATAACACCCCAGACCAGTTGTTTAGAACCATATCCAGCCTGGCCTTGAACATACTCAGGGTGAATCCCAATAAGTGCACTCAGAATTAGGGGTGCATTGATAAGGTAATTTCTTCTGCATCCAAATTTCTTCAGAGATAGACACTATGTCTGATAGAACAACTCCTCTTTGCATTCATTTTTTTATTTCAATACAAGTTATAGCCAGTACTGGGAAAAAACAACAACAACAACAACAACAACAACACAAAAACAAAAACAAAACAAAACAAAAAAACACAAACAAAACAAACAAAAAAACCAAAAACAAAACAAAAAACCCAACCAAACAACAACAAAAAAACCCCCTACAACAACAACAACAGAAACAAATCTCAAAAAACAAAACAAAAAAAATCTCAAACCAAACAAAAAAAAACCAAAAACAACCCCAAACAAACAAACAAAAAACCCCCCAAAACCCCCAAAAAACCAAGCAAGATCACTGAAGATCTGTGAAGACTCAAGGCATCCAAGGACTTTATAGAATGTCCCAGACATGATCTGAATTATTCTGAGCACAGTTTGGGAGCTATTTGCCATGGGATAAAGGCCAGACAGCACTGAACAGCAGATTTGCGCAAAATATGGCCAAGTAAACCATACAAACTTGAGCTCTTTGTGGCCTCAGTACCTTCATGTCAAGCTGACCTCAGGTCTCAGAAAGGCACGTACCACAACTAAAGAAAAATCACATCTGGTCTCTCAGCTCCCAGGAATTACCAGAGTCACAGACACACAAAAGTGGACCTGCTGTGTGGTGTGAACTGCAAATGTACCATTTAAGTCTACTGATTCAGTATAAAGAAAAAGATTTTAAGCAAATGAAGGCCCTGATTCAGCACAATATTTAACATATGGCTCATCTTGAGTATACTAAGCAACCCAAAATACAAAGAATGGTTTATGCAATAAATGACAACATCAGACCAGATCTTCTTTATTTCATCTACAGCAGCTGTCTCCATCCCAGGATAAACCTCATCCTCTGTCCCATCCTACTCTGAATATACATACAGTATAGTGCTGAACTCATGGCAGCAATGGCAGGAAGATTCCCAGATCCCACAGGTGTGTAAGGCTTTGAGATCTCTCCACACAAACCAAAAAGATTACCAGGAGAAAGGTGGGCAGTGTTCTGCCAAACAGGTTACATTCCCAGTTAGTTGTGGCCATGCACCACATTCCAACCATGCACTTTTATCTATTTGTATATTTTGAAAATAGCCCTCCAAGGGAAGGAATTGCAACCCATAATGCTATAGATGTGTGTGCATTCCCAGTGTACACAACACAGGGTTTTTTTCCTTTTGCTGTCAGAAAAAAAATCTGTGTTTTTTTTTTACATGCACATGTAGTCACAGCCTGCTCACATGGGTTCTATTCTCAGCAATCTATGCATACTAAGCATATACTAGCAGGTAACTAAAATTAAATTTAGACTTCAAGTCCCATTCACCACTGAAAGTTTGCGCCCTTGACAATGCTAAACAAGCACAAGACAATAAAGCACTTGTTGCAGGTAAAGACCAAGTCACAGAGAACAATACAGTTGTTTCCTAAACCCCTTGAAGGTCTGAAGCATGAGACATCATCGTTTACTGTTAGATAAGCCATAGAAATGCATTATAAGCCAGTGTAAATTCATACCATGGACTTCCATTAATCTTATTTTTCTTTTTAAAGGACTTCTCCTTCCCTTCTTTTTCTCCTGTTGTAGGAATGATAAGCCACCTAATATTCAGGGCTTTTAATTTGTTAGTCTGAAGACACAGTACCCTTCATCTACTGTCAGAATCATGTGGATTTTAGTCTCAGAGAAAAACATAGGTGAGATGAATCTAAAAAGAAAAGCAAACTTAATTGTGTGTCAACCCCCCCTCCGCCCATAATTTATGACTTAAATGTTATCATTCAGATGCAAATATACATAAAACCTCTAAATTTCACTTCAGAAAACAGAGCAGGGAGCTGCCTAAAGCTGTATATTAAGTCAGTGGCAGGGATAGAAATGGACTCAAGTCTCCCAAATCCTGTCCCCAACCAATGGGAATACAAAATACCTTATATCTCGTCAAATCAATGTGCTTTTATGTCTCCTTTTTTACTTAATTAGGAAAAACAAGAGGTGTGTACAGGGAAGGGAGCTATGAACAGGACATGGAGTCTGGGAATCCTTGCAGGCACCATAAGAAAGGTGCAGGCAAAAACAGGTCAAGTCAGTCCAGCCTTAAGAACGCAATTCTCACCCCCTATACCAGGCCAAGATGGGATGAGATAAATCATGGTCCAGAAAGTGTCTTTTTCTTTTCATTGACCTTGATAACTAGCAGAAAAAGACACATCCACAGTCAGATGCCTTCATCTGGACCCTCCCCAAGCCACTGTTATTTGCCAAGTCACAATTAGGGCACTAATTACATGCTACTGCTGTTGACATCTGTGTTTAATAAAGATTTCTGTCTGTGTGGGTTGGGTCTTCCCCCCAGTTTCATTGCCAGAGGCTTCAGTTTTGTTCCACTAAACTCTAAGAAAAAAAAGCTTGAAATCTTCATAATTTGGCCTATAATAATGATACTACATTTACTCTTTGCAACTTTGTTGCTTTGCCAAGGAAAAGAAGGTTGTGCAGCTCCAGGTTCTTGCTTAGTAGCTAACTTCCATGTTCAATCACTTCTGGGTTATTTAAGAGAGGCAAGGAGAAGGGGAGAACTAGCAGGAGGAGCTTCAGTTTAAATCAGATAAACAGTAAACAGTGTTACAGACATGATGGTCTCAGCAAAGTCTGTAGTGAGGAGGGGAAAAAAAGGTATTTTTGACATAGGGAACACAGGGAACCATAGCCAAACTTTGGGGTAAGCATGCACTTCCTCCTTCTTTAATGACAGTTAAAACAACCTTAGTAACAACTGTAACAATGAACAAACATGCTAAAGAAATTATATAAAATCACATAGACATTGGACATATAGGATTGTGTGCAAATCTGCTGCATGATGAAGTTTCACATAGCACAAAATTTGTTTTTAAAGGAAATTACATGGGCAGAAGGTTGAGGTTTTTCCTAGGGCTATTTCCAAAACTCCTTTTCCCTCCTTTCTCCTAAGCTTTTCAAAAGAATCAAATGAAAATAAAAGCCTGGCAATTAGCATATTTCAGAATTACAGTAAGGGCCCAGCTTTAAAAGGCACAGCTGCCTGAGACTGACTTTTTTTCAATGCCAGGTGGATGGTATGAGGCCAAGAACAACTTTGAATAGTGTGGGTCCTGATGGCTGTAGGATTTGCAGGGGATCATGATTTCATTGTATCCAGGGACATAAGTCATTACTGTTTTCTTTCTTTTTTTCCCCAAAACTCAAAAGCTTTCTGATATTGCCACACTCCAAATTCAGACCTGCAATAATCATATTAGAAACATTCAATGCTGTAAACATAGAGGATTTTCCTGACTCATCAGTAAAGTAGTGGCAGCCTTCTCCTCTCCCTGCTAATGAGAAAGGACTGCAGTGTTTGGAACTAAAGCAGGTATTTTTCCCATTGAGTGTTTCCAATGTCTCTCTGCAGCAGCATAACCTCCTGAACAAAGTTTTCTCTGTACAGGGCATGGAAATGCTACCAAACAGAGAACTACAAAGTGGGCCCCAGGTAAAAGGCTCCGTAAGGAGCTCTGGGGGAACACATCAGGGCACAGCACCCTTCTTGGGAGTGCTGCCTTCCCAGATAGCTACTGGATTCAGATTCACAAGGATTCAGACTAATCTGCAGAACTGCAGAGATTCTCCTCTTGGTCCCAGCACAGAAGGGCTGCAGACAGCCTTTGTGCTATGGCATTCCTGGCTCCAAGCTCTCCTAGAAAAGTTGCACATACAGAAGTGGCCCCTGGGGATAAAGCTGCTCTTGTGCTGCTGCCTAAGAGCTACAACTGGTCCCTGCCTCCTCTGCTTTCCCAGGGCTCTGCTGGAGCCCTGGAGCTCTCACAAGAGTGGCAGCAGTGATCAGAGGAGGCTTCAACAACCAAGTGGCAAGGTGCCATTGCAGATCTGTGCAGCGATGTGAGCTGCAGGGAGCTGGCTATGAAATGTGCATCAGGCAGGTGGGAAACATTTGCTCCCCCCCTGGCACAGTCCCATCTTTTTCCCTCTCCTGTTCCAGTTCAGATCTCACAGCCTCAGTGTGAGCCTTTTGCAGCCTCACGTTTTGTGGCTGCAGAGGGCAAGGTAGCCTTAGGACACGAACCTTCCTTTTTGCCTGATGCATGCTCATATTCTGCAAGCAACTTCTCCCCACCTTTCCAACTGCTTTTTTCACCAGCTCTGCTGGTGTTTACGGTCTTGAACAAAGCCACAAAGAAAACTGACCTCATTAGCAGCTTCCTCAAAAGGTGAATTGGAGCAGGGCATTAATCTCCTCCAGCAATTTTCAAACTCACATGAAAAGCATGAAAGGAGACAAAGCCTAGGGTTGCTCCAGGAATTCCATCTACTGCCGATGAGAGGAATTTGCATAACATGCCCCCCATATGCAGTGCAAACAAGAAGCTTCTGCTACAGCTGTTTTCTTGGCTTTCCTAATTTCACCCCACTCTTCAGGAACAAGAAGAAACCTTCTTCACATATGCAGGGGGCTGCAAAAGCAAACTGTGTACAGATGGGCTCAGCAAGAGGTTCTTAGACCTGGGATAGCTGGAAGATGTGCCAGGAAAGGCTGACTGTGTGCCTGCTCTTTTTCTTACACTCTACTTGCTTACTGAGAGGACACTGGGCTAAATTTCCCTCTGAGATGACCCAGTACAACTGTTCCTCAAGTGTCTGCAGAAGAAATGCTATTTAAAAGATCTTTACTGAAATAAAACAAACAGAACCCTCCCTCTACGAGACTTTCAATGTTCTGTTATGAAGCACTTTGATGATAATATATGATTTTACAAAGCAGCAGCTATACAATGCAATGTGGTAGAAACTCATTTCCAGTAGCCCCTAAATAAAGACAAACTGGTGCAAAATAACAACCTTAATCCCTCGCTTTACTGCTTTTTGAACATGGACTGAATGCCAGATTGTGGTCATCCAATCAGAAGATAACCAATTGACCATAATTTCTCCTCCCTTGTTCATCCCCACCTCCACCCAAAATTTGCAGTTCCAACACAACTGAAACCTACCTATCTGATTTTGGATTTTGAAAGACTGTTATTACCATTTGGACTGCAATAACTACCACATTAAACTTGAAGAGGCATAAGTAAACAATTTTAGGTGTTAGGAACTCAACATCCTTTCTGAAGACAACTCCTCTCACTAATATCTAGCATACAATGTAATTAAAAGCTATTTTTTCATATATACAGACTATCTATTTCACATGGAAAGTGAAAGCCAGAGACGACTGAGGGCCTTGAGGCCAAAATCTTCAATGTGCTGAAGCCCCCTGAAACAAATGATGATGTCTTGTTGAAAAATTAAGTTTTGCTAGAGAACAGACCAGTCACATCACAGATAAAAAGTTACAGAACTGATAATAGTCTCTTAAGGAAATGTGAATTGTAATGATACTCAAAATGCATTTTCTCTACCTTGTACGTATAATGGGATCCTTTCTGAAAATTAAATCTAATAGAATTTAATTAAACAATAAACTCCTTAAATTTTTGAAAATGTAGAAGAATAAAAATATGAAGATTCTAGAAAGGCAAAGGGACTACTTTTTATTTTTCTGAGGTTTTCTTACTTTTCACATATGATGCCATTACTCAAATTAACTCCACATAAATTCTGAATAGAAAAAGATCACCAAATTAAATTTTTAATAGGGAAGGGGAAAAAAAAATCAACCTCATTGGCAGAACTTGAACTCCATTCCTCAGAATGATTAGTTTGGCCACTGGAGGGCTCCAATATTGTTTCATAAAAGCAAAAGAAAGTTTACTAGGAAGGATAAACACATAACAAATAGCCTGAGCAATAAAGTTCAAACATAATATGCAGTCTGAACCAAGATCTAGGGGCTTGCAAGCATTTTGTAAGAGTCAGGACTAATTTAACTGTTGTTTTGCTCTTGTAGCTTAAAAGGATTTGAAGAATGATTTTCCTACAGTTTGGCTATAAACATCTCCTCCAATACACCACTTATTAAAATGGTTTTTGTGTGCAATCACAGAAGGAGTAGATGTCTGCAGGAAAGCAAAACCCAGAGGTCTTCCTAGGATGTGCTAGTAAAATACTTCCTTATAAAAGCCCAATGCTGCAGAACACAAAAGAAGCACATTTTCTGTCCCTCCTATGACTCCAGTCTTCCCAATGAAAGTTCATGAGATAAATCAGGCAACTCAGCAACTGGGAGCACAGCAAGGTTCTCCCACTACATAAAGTCTTTGAGGGTTCTTCTTTGGATAAGGCATTGTTGAGAGCTGCCTTTTATTTTTTAAGAGGATTTATATGTTCGTGTACAGCAAGTCAAGGAATAACTGGCTCTAAAACTAATGGGTCTTTCCCAGTAACATGGCAGTCAAGATCTTATCAGAAAAATTTATGTGGTCCTGCAGAAGCAAGTACAGGCACTGATGTCAGTTGATAAGCTAATGACTGCAGCTTATCAGCTGATAAGCTAATGACTGCAGTGCTCCACTTAAGGATGAAACAAAAGCTATTTCAGTATAGGAGCATGAGAAAAAGTATTTTGGACATCATTCTACCTACAAACTTATGGGAGGGGAAAAAAAAGTCTAAGTACTTCCTGGACTCCCTAATCCTTCCAGATGGGGGTGGGGAGAATTAATCCTGGGCTGAGATGCTGGAAGTTGCAGGTTTCACACCGAGCCAAACTTTACAATTGGCTTTAAGAGTGCTGAAAATAAAGGAGGTTTATTGGAAATACTGAAAAATGCTAGTGGGTGCTATGATAAGCCCAACTGACCACTGTTCTTGTTTGATGAAGTGCACTGTACATGGCTGATGCACAAAACATCATGGTTTGCTGGCACTCACTATTTTTTTCTGCTTCTTCAATGTAAAGGAAAAATGGAAGGGAAAAAAAAACCCCTTTGCTTAAAATATCCCTGCTGCTCTCCTGTAGCCCCTTCCTCCAGCACATCACACATTAATGCCAATCTTCTGGGAGACTGCAACTCGAACATAATGAGATAGTAATGAGCTTTGCACATGTCCCCCGTTCTAAGTGTTCCCCCACTCTGCAGCTCATTTCTCACAAACCTACAGAGATGTTTTGCTTGTTTTCCTGACACCACAATTGTGACTTTCCCATCCTGCCCCCCCTCCTAGCAAACCCTTGCTGCACCCTTCCCCCTAAGCTGCCAGCTCTAAAGAGCACCAAATGGGCTGGCACTGTCTTGTTTCCTGGACTAATGGATGCTTGTTTAAACACTGGAGCTGTTTGCATTGCTGCGGCTCACTGCATGTTAAACACAGTCCTCTGAAACCCTATGCCAATCCAATAAAGGTATCAGCAGTTCAGTGTGGGGAGGCAATTACTATGAAGTCCCAAGTTCCCAAGTGTGCCTTCTAAGCTCCAGGAAGGGAAATTTGATTGAACAACTAAAAGCAAAATCTGATTTCGGTTCAGCATCACTAGGAAGACATGAGGTTTCACTGCAGCCAGGCCTGTGGAGGGCAGGAGGAAGTCAATGGGCGAGCTGGAAAAAGCAACTCCACATTGTTAAGAGGGCCTGGTAGCAATGCTCTCCTACCCACACAGAGCTCCTTCCCTCTTCATCCACACACCCAGCTGTGCTCTTTTTCCTCGTTACCCCCACCTTTTTGTCTTTTTTTTTTAAATAATTTATATTAAATTATATGCTGCCAATTTTATTTCATCCTTCATCAATTCTTGAAACAATTCTTCCTCTGGTAAAGGTCCTTTCCTCTGTACAAAGTCATTGTCATATCAAAGTGGAAGTGTTACACAGGAGCAGCTATGACAGAGGGCTGATGGTAACCATAAAAAGATCTGTGCTTCATTGACAGATAAAAAAAATCCAAATCTCAGACTAATGATAGTCAATATTTCAATGGGCCTGCTCTTTACTTGGCTGAGGGCAGAAAGTCAAGGGAGAAAGAAGATGCATTTCAGTCCATTTAATACACAGAAACAAAGTTGCTTTAAAATGTTCTACTTCCTTTACTCTTAAGTGAAAGATAGGGAGATGAGGTAGCAAGGGAATGTTTTCCTTTTATACTTTATATTTTTTTCATTAATTTTAAGCAGACTTTGTAAGATGACCTCACTCTGACAGCAGCTTTGCAAATGATATGGAAAGTTTGCCAAGCTTTTTTGTGGCCACAGCTACCCTCAGGAACCTAGGAAAAGGGGATTTGCCACACCATATGAGGCCAGCAAACCAGAAAGCTTGGCATCCTGTCCCTAGCTGTGTTCCACAGCTCCAAGGCTGTATGAAGCTAAAACTTTCCTCTTTTTTCCCTGCTGCAGGGAAGGGATTGTGTGTACAGCTGGGAATCAGGAGAAAAATCTTTGAGGGTGAGCCTGTCCTCCTCAGAGCTGAGTCCCCAATACTGTGGGCCAAGTTTGCCCTGCAGAAGGGCACGACCCGCAGAACAAAACTGGCACCAGCCCATGCCCAGAGCTCCTGACCAGTGGCCTTGCCAGGGCTGGAACCTGGCTAATGGGCTTAAGGATCAAGCTGTCCCTTCAAAGCAAAGTTCTCACAGGTCAAAAATCCAGTGTGATGCTAACAAGTGCAGGCTGAAAGGTAGAGGGTTGTGCCAATTAGCTGATTACTGAGGGATGAACATCATCCGACTGCCATCACTCCCACTGCCAGGGAGAAGCTGCCATTCCCCACACTGCAGCAAGGAGGACAGGGAAAAGAAGCATTGTCTAGCTTTGGAAAGGCTACCTTCAGGGGAGACTACTTCTTTATTTATTTTCCTACAATTTAAGAAAACAACTTTTGGGAGCAGGATGGAGTTAATCCCAAAATCTCACCTTTCCTGCCCTAGAATTAGTCTTAGAGCCACAATCCCCTTGTGAACTCTAAACTCAGGGCAAGCAACAGGATGCCACAGGCAGCCTGAGTACAGCTAGTTAGAGAATGACTGCCTAATGGGTGTTTTGACAGAAATGAGGAGCTTTAAACCAAGAGGGTAAAAGAAGTGTTGGGAAACACTTGTTTTCTTTATTAAAAAAAAAAAAAGAAAAAAAAAAGAAAAAAATAAAAAAAAGCACAGTAATTTTCTTATTTTCAGTTTTACAGCAAAACACAAACAAACAAACAGCACTTGTTTTTGCTGTTTTTTTCCTTGCCAGAGCTGGGGCAGGGGGGAGGATGAGGTGGAGACATAATGTCTGGGTAAAGGGGGAATCCTTCCACACACTGCTCTTCAGTTAGGGCTTGAAATGTAGATTTAATTTCCACACCTTAGAACAGAGATTGTTACTAAGAAGACAGGGCAAAGAGCACCATTGTCCTGGGTGGATCAATGCAGCAGCCAGAGCCTAACCAATACCAAAACAAAAACCAGGCTGTCTTGATAGTATCACACCCAGAGATCCCCAAGAGGCCATTGTCACATTATATAGAACTCCTTCACTCTCTTGAACTTGAAAATACAGTTTATGTGAGGGTTTGAGAAACCCACTCACCTACTCGCCAGTGGTAAGTGGAATGATTTCCTGATGAGACTAGGGAAGGATGTGGCTCTTAAAATCATCAGCTGCTGCAGAATCTAGCCTTTAATTTGAACAAAACAACACAACAGGAACAAAATCCCCAGCCCATGTGATTGCACAGATAACTTCTCAAACATGGTCATTGATGTGCTTGTGTTTCTGAGTCTGCAGACAGGCTTCTGCTGTTCCCAAGAAGCTGCACCGTGAAATCAATAAGACTCATTAAGGATAATCAGTACCCTATGGGCAGCAGCAAAACTGCCAAGAATCCTGCCAGTTTTGTCCTTCTGCTGTTACTGGGAAGCTCTGATTGACAAGAAAGGTAGATTTCCCACTTGCTTACATTCAGCAGTGAGAGGATGTTGCAGACATAGTCCTGCAGGAAGGTCTAGCCACAGCATCCCACAAGGAAAATCAGCATTTGCTCCAGTCAGAGAAGGGCTTTGCGATCTCACAATCACCTACACATGTGTGTCACCCCACTGCAACGTGGGATGAGGCTGTTTGCTGTCTCCTTTTTCATCCTGGTACTCTGCTTATCCTTCAACTCCTCAACAAGCTTTCCTGCCTCCTGACACCCCACTGTGCTGGTGAGTTTATAATCTTCACTTCCCCAGCTTTGAGATGCACAGGGAGCTATACAACGAAAGACAGACTAGACTGTTAAATAACACAAGGTGTGCTGGAGGTTATTTTCATTCTCTTAACTCTAACACTGCAACTAGAGGATCTGCCACCCATTGTCTTCTCATAAACCTCTGAGATACCTTGGGACTCAAGGAAGGGACCCAGTGGTCCCTTCAGCTTGTTCAAGGTCTGTCTCTCCCCAGCTCCCATCTCATTTCAGTGACTTCCAGTTTTTGCTTGTTCCCTTCAGCCTAGAACCTCCTTGGGCACTGAGCTGGCCCTGGAGCACAGAACACACGCTCTCTGACACAAACTAGCACAAATGACAAAACAGATGTGGAGACAGGGTTACTGAAGATTAATCCCCAAGGAGACTTTAATTTCAGAATGAAATTACTACCACTTTTTAAAGATTCAGTTACTTGAAGGCATACATTACATACTTGTTACTTGTTTAAAACATATTTCACTATTTGATTTGAAATAGTACCTCTGAAGGGTCTGACTGGTTTACTTCTTTGAGATATGACTCCAGGAAATGCACAAAGAACACAATAAAGTTTAAAGCAACAAGAATTTCCTCTTTCCCATCCCCTTTTAATAAAATGCACCAAGACAGCATAGTTATATATTTACAGTTTAAGTTGATCATTCCTCAGAATAAAATAACTTTCTCCAGGAACCTAGAACCTAGTTTTACACAATGGAGATTGTTTCCTATTAATCAATACTGCTGAAGAAAAGTGTAATAAATTGCTTTACATCCAATGTCTGTAATCTGTTTAGATAAAAAACCCTAAACATTCTTATAATTCACACTTTCAGGGGTAATAAATGGAAGGATTGATTTGTCAGGAGAAAAACCTAGGGGAAAGAAAAAAATCCCGAGTGCTCCTCAACCATAGTATCATCTCATCAGAAGATGTACAGGGTGACACTGAGGTAAAGGAAATTGAGAAAATGCCATTTCCTGCTTCATTTCCTGCAGGGAGAATCTGGAGGTAGGTTCCATCATTACAGTTCCAAACCACCACAAGTAGATGAAATGCTTTGTTTACAGTCCCAGGCCTCCAAGGGAAGCACCTGGTTACAAGTGAGAATGGGTGAGCTCTCCTTCTGTGAAGTGGAAAAGCAGCAAGAGAAAGTGGAGGTGTGAAGAGTAAGGAATGGGGGTTGTCCCTTCCAATCTTGGTTTCTAGGTTCTCAGCAGGATAACAACCAGCTCCACTACAGAAGATACACTTACTGGCCTAGGAAGTGGAATTTCAGGTTGTCAGTTACAGAAACAAGAGAGGAAAAAAAAAAAACAACTAAAAACCCAAACACCAAAAGCAGCCACCTACATTTTAATTTCCAGAACAGTTCAAATAGTTAGTGTGTCTCAGCTACACGTATAGAGGAGCCAGGTTTTGAAAAATGCCAAATACCAGATTTCTGAACGTGAGACTTTTGCACATAAGTACCTTTGAACACGTACCCTAAAACTGAAAGACATTTCTGGATTTTTTTTTTATTCCTGCCTGTTCACATCAGGACATTCCTGATTGTTCACATCAATAGTCACTGCCTTGAAATCAGCAACATTAGACTGGCATTCACTGTCACTAACCACACAAAAATCAGCCACACAACAGTGCAAAAAAATGCAAGCCATCAGTTGTACTTCACTAAAGGTACCTAATGAGAGTGTTATGATATGCCCAAGCATTAATAAACTACTGACTACATGTGATTTTGGTTGGGCTCTTTAAGAAGCCTGAAGAATGGAGGCAAATTAGATGCTTTTGGAAAGCATTTTGCAGAAGACCCTGAGAGTGGCTCATGGGGCAGAATTTGGAAAGCACACTAGGGATTGATGGGCTTTGTGTTAGAGACAAATAAGGGAGGTTGGTTTGGTTTCAAACAGGTGAAAATATCCCCACTTTTCCTTGGAAAGCACACTAGGGATTGATGGGCTTTGTGTTAGAGACAAATAAGGGAGGTGAAAATCAAACAGGTGAAAATATCCCCACTTTTCATCATTAGCCATGTCTCACACTGGAACCTTTGGTGTTGTATTTCAACCATCTCCTCAGATTCCTGCAACTCCTAGTACAGCATTTGAAACAAACTGAAAACAGTGTTACGTTCACCTTAAAATGCCTCACTGAAATAATTTGTAAAGCAGATTCTGGTACTTCCCCAAATAAAGTCTGTGACAGAGCCAAAGTGTTTCACTTGCAGTGATGTTGAGGACTGGGCATGGCCTTTGCCGTAAGGACTGGATCTGCTCTGCAAGGTAGTTTTTCTTGGTGCCCATGTCAGCAGGGCAAACCAATTACCATTTTCAGTATACTTCTGGTGTCTTGAGCACTGACAGCAGATTGAAAGGGTTTCCACTCATAAAAAGGATTGCAGCTGATCAGAGCACCAGGCCTTTTTCTACCAACTAAATGGAACAACTGCCTTCTTTGGCCTGAGACACCGGATTTCTAGATCCTACAATGTAGATTTAAGGTCATCCAGTAGTGTATACATTCTCTTTTCTCTATGGCATATTCAGATAATCAGTGGAATGATTATTAGCAGTAACGATAAAGCAAGTAAATCAATAAATCAGTCATGCAATTCCAGTAACTGGCAAGGGTAACTTAGGGATCAAAATTCAGATATCAACCTAAAACTCAGATTTCAAAGTAATTTTTCAGAAGCCATGCTATTCATAGATAATTAATACTGATGCCTACAGGAAACCTCACCCAGCTATGGGACAGATACCCAGTCCCCTCCAAGTCACTCCAGCTCCACAGTGACCCACTGAACTCCAGCTACACTTCTTTGTGTAGCTGTGAGAGTGTTCTTATACAGGAAACACCTTCACATACCTCCTTTCCTATAACAGCTTCCCTCCTCTCTCTGAGCTCACAGGGATGTGTGCTGATGTGGATGCATGGCGATGTATGAGAAAGTTCACTACACGTTTCAGCTTTCAGTTAATTATCCAGTTTGCATATGTTCCCCTGTACTTCTGCCTTGCATCTGTTTCACCCAAAGAAATACTGTAGAAAGCTTTGAGAAAAGGGGAAAAATAAATCCAGGCAAATATGTTTCTCTTGGTGCTTCTGTATTAGTGGTCAGGCTGATAGTTCTGCCTATGGAAGAGACAAGATTTGCATTGTTTGGCCTTCATTTCTCCTTCAGAAGAAAGCACAGAAATTATCAGTGGCAGTGTTGCACAGAGTGAAAGAAACAATATAAATCTGTCCAAAGCCTTCCCTGGAAGCTTTCCAATAAAAGTTGAGGGGTTAAGGGATTAGTTTCTTGCAATTTGAACAAGTGATCACTCCAAACCAGAACTTCCAGAATTTAAATAATCTTGTAATTAATATAATTCTGGATTATGATCCACACTTGACATAAATCCCCTACCTGAGTACCAGCTGCAAATCAAAACCACAACAGACATCATGGGTAGGCCAAGTGAGCAGCCTTTTGGGCTGCCTGATTTTGGCAGCTAATACCTGCAGAAGCTTCTGTCTTCCTGCTCCTTGCTGGGCAGAATGACCTCAGGACAGGAAGCTGGCAGATTGTGCAAATAACACACAGTGTTGAAGACTCAGATCCACTAGGAACCAGGTCCCTTGTGTTGGCCACAACCCAGCTGTGAACACCACAAAGTTAGGGATCACTTGAGTTGCACTTTTCCTGCACTTTGCCCTCCTCCACTCTGCCTCATTTTGATTACTTTGTCTTCCAGGACTTTTTCTTCATTCCAGCTTACAAAGCATCTGCTGCTGGTGGACTGAGAAAAAGAGAGACAAAACAGCCTAATATTGTCTTAGTTAGAAAATTCTCCTCTTAAGAATAAGTGACAGGAGGGAAACTCCATAGAGCACAAAGGCTGTGCTGATGTTAGCTCTGCATCTCCAGCTCCTATTGATGTTTATTGCTGAAATGTGTCAGTAACAACAGAAACATCATCAGCCAGCACTGATTTTAAAAAGGGAGAGAAAGGAGAATGTCTTTTTTCTTCTCTCCCTCATTTAGCTCCCATGGCCAGCCCCTACCTGGACCAGCTCTCTGGTGTCTGGGGCTCTGCCAAGAGGCTGTGCCCTGGCTCAGGGCAGGGAATATCCTACATGGCTGTCATGGCATTTGCTGGGCCTTTGCCCAGCTATTGGTGGCTTACCCCATCAGATATTATACATTATACACTCCATGATGTTTACAGGCTGGACAGCTACATATTTGCCTGGTCTAATTTACCCAATCAAACTTTGGGTGTGATAAATTTACTTAGGAACAGGTGACTCTTGATCCTTTGGGCCTTCCTGCTTCTAGAGGTCCTTGATGGGTGTGTTGTGAAACCAGAGCCTGTCACTGCATGAGGGTCTGGGAAGAGAAGATGATAGAGAGCTACTTCTAAGCCAGACCTGCCATAATTTTTGTCTCAGATGGAAAGACTTACACTCCAGACTGAAGTTTCCAGCACTACCATTTATAGGAGGAAGGAGGCAAAAAGAACAACATTCTCTCCAGTGCTTTCCTGCTTCTCCTTTCCACCCATCTACCCTTCTCAGGGGAGCTGGAGAACAGGTCTCAACAATTTTCCTCTTGGCCATTCCTACTAGACCAAGCCCTGAGGTGCCAGCAGTAACCTTGCAATGAAGTAGCAATACATTTAAGAGAGAATGGATGGCATTAGTACAGCTCTCCTTAAAGGAGCATACTGGTACCTCGACTTGGAGTAAGGAGATAAAAAAAATTAATCACAGCATTCTCACTTAAAACTACCTCTGATGCAGAGTTGTTACAGGACCTTTAAAGAGAAGAGATGGGATTGAGAGAGACCAACAGGAGGTAAAAATATTCTGTGTATGAAGCCCTTTGCCTAGTCTGCTTCAGGAAGTCAGTACTTTTCAGCAAAAAGCAGTCAAATTCATGGAAGTGCCTTCATGGAAATAGAACAGCCTATACCAAAGAAACTCTGCTTTATCATTTACCTAATGACCTGGGGAAGGTATTAGTCAAAACATTTACTCTATGAAGCTACATTAAATCAACAATTTCAATCTCTTCTTCTCCAAAAGCTTTGGTCTATGTGGAAGAGTTTTTCTCTACACATTCCACAGAGAGACAGGACAACCGGTCTCTTTTTTTCTTGACAAATATTCTGTTAATCCTTACTAGTTTATTTTTTAATCTGTATCAATCAGATTGTTATGCAATTCCTAACTGCAGCAAGAATTGTATAAAGACTAATGCCTAGATCTCACTGACAAAGGATTTTAACATCTTAGATTATGTCTGAAGAAACATAAGCACAACAGAGCTGTTCTAGCCAAAATATTCATTCTACTGTCGCAGATCTGATGCTTAGAAGAGATAAGCAAAGAACTGGAATGTCAAAATGTGGCCCATAATTAATAAATTCATATCAACAATTTCTTTTCTTCACAGTGCGAAGAGTCTGTGAACTTGAGCCAAGAGTCCCACATCACAGAGCCAAGAGTCCCACATCCCAGGGAAAGCAGGGACAAGTGAGGTTTATTTGTTCAACTTTCAGATAGCAGCTCTACTCAGGTGAGTTTCTAGAAACTGAGGGACCTTCAGTATTTCAAAAAGTGAGGAAACTTTTCATCCTTTCTATAGGAGATGAGCACCCTTCTCACAGGAGGGCAGCCATGATACTCTTAAAGCCAAGAAACACAGCACACAGGCAAAATACCACCTCCTGATCCTCAATTATTTGACCCATGCCCAGCCTTTGGGGTTGTTTATTATTGTAGCAGTAATTTTCTAGTAAACTGCTGGAATGTCTTTGAGAATGTCTTTGGCTCTGACTAAATTAAAAGTGGTTTTAATTATTATTATTTCCAACTAGAGTCTCTCTCTTTTGGGGTTTTGCAAATGGCACCTGTATACATTTTCTGCTCATCGGGTAAGCAGTCTCAGTAGAATCCTTACAACATGTGAGAGTCTCATGGGAACAGAAAATAGTTTACCCTAGATAGATGAATTTATATCGGTACATTATAAAAGCTTTTGCAGAAAGAATACTTTCTAACAGGTGTCAAGCTTCTGTACTGTGTAATCTATCATCAAATCTCAAAGACATCTGGCCAATTATTTTATTTTCCTTTTAAAAACCAAGGAGGGGAAATAAAAGCAAATTTAACATTTACATTACTATTTGTGGAAGTGAAAATAATGTTTTTTCCAGCAGGCGATGTTCTATTTACTTTTTAGGGTAACATGTTGATAAATTAAATATTTTCTAGAAAGCTTCTCTGCCACCATTTAAAAATGGGGATTTTTCCACTTTATGACAACTTTAATCAATGTTAAAAAAAATTTTAAAAAGGTGGGCAAATGCTCCTCACTTTGAAATACTTAGTTTGCTTGGGGAATCTTTTCCTAGGCGCAGACTGAATATGGACTTTCAAATTCTTTGTTTGACCAGACAGGTCATCATACCTTGGTCCTGCTTTACTTCCCCCAACATTTGATTGGTGCAAAACACTGAAACCTTCTCCTGCAGTAGAATGGTAACAGCAGCAATGCAGATTTCATGGAGTAACTCTAATGGGAATTCAGTCCTGCATTTTCATTTGAGAACTTTCTGAAAGGTGCCAGTGTAATTTAGGCTGTAATCCTTATGCTCAGCAACATGCAGGACTATGTAAATTGTGTTGTCCAAGTAAGACATGTATCCCTCAGTATAACACTTTGGGGAGAGGTCAAGTGTTTTATGCTGCTTAAACTAAAACTCCTTCCTGCCACAAGTTACCTTGTATGCACATACAGCTCAAGGAGACAGATAACAACTCCTCTGAATGAGGGAAAGAGTCCTTAAGAAAAAATACAGACCACCCAGTCCCCATTTTCCCCAAACCTTGTTTGTTTTCTATTTCCTATCAGATCATTTGCTGTTCATGTCCAACGCCCACCTCAAAAGTTCTTGATTATAACAACACCACACAACACTACTCCCTGCAACAAAGCATGCTGGCCTCTGCAAAATGCATCCCAATTCCATGATAAGGACAAAAGACTCCTTAGAGCTTGGCAATTCTTGTAAGCAAACATCAGCTGTCTCTTAAGGCAGGGAGGCTAAATCATGTGCACTTTTTCATTGTTTTTGGATGTAAAACGTGCTAAATTTAGCAGTTTTGCAATCCTCTAGCAGCTACCTATTCACAGGCAGCAAATATGGATCCATATTAAAAATGTGAGCAGATAATTTGCAGTGTAATAAAAAAGTGAATTGCAAGTTGCAGGAAGGGGGAAAAAGTAAAAAGGAAGGAAAGAAAAGCAACAGCAACCAGCGACAACTTCCTCCTGACATTGATTAATTTCAGCTGGTGAGAAGTTCCATGCTGGGAACCACACAGATACTATTGCTGATTTTGTCAGAGAATCCTTCTCAAGTTTCACCTAACCCATTTAAACTCCTGCTGCTGTTGCAAAAGCATCATAAAAATAGCAGCAAAACTGTGCTTTCTGAAGCAAGGAGTGCAGAAAAATATCCTTCACAAAAGCAAAGTTTGCAGCACACTGTAATTAAGCTCCCATCCTGACAGCAGGAGCATGGAGTTTCATTCTAAATATAGCAGAAGGCTCTCCAATGTACAACCCCATTTTTAATGCAGGATTTACAAAATCAGTCAGTATATGCCAGCCTCCTCCTAGGAATTCTTTAAGAAATATTTGGCGGTCCAGCACAGGGAACTTTACAGCAGGGATTTAATGTAGTCTTTGGTGTCAGTAATTTTAGTTGGTTTGTTCCTTGCCTACACAGTGCTCGGAGCAGGTTATCCCCTACTCACAGGCAGGAAGAGCAGCCTCTGCCAGGCCTGTTGGCTCAAGCATGGAGCAGCACACACAACACAAAGACAATCCCCCAAACCCCTGACTTTTCCCCTAATTGATCTCTATCCAGCTTCCAGCAACTGCTTCTCATGGCATTTTACCTTGAGCTGGGAAGGCAGTAAGGACCCTGTCAGCTTTGGATCGTCTTTCTTTAAATTCAGTGTAAAGCAGAGATTTAAGTCAACTTGGACTAGCTCATACTAAAGTGCAGCATGGCTAACAGGCATGAATGAGACCACACCAAATGTAAACTGAGTTTGGAAACCATCCTCTTAATTAGATATTCCTGATGTCAGGAAAATAATCATGATGTGGAGACAGTGGAGTCCTGTAACTTTATTTGAATATAAGAAGAGGCCATGGGGCATCACCCTGGGGTCTTTCAAATTGCTAGAGGATACAGCCTCCTTTTTATCCTAATTTCCCCGCCACATTTCCTTCTCTCTTTCCGTATTGATTGAGGTACTTGAGAGGTACAGACTTCCCAAATCACCTAATACAGATCGCCCACTTCCAACGTGCATTCCCCCATCCCTTCTTTTTATTTGTGTCTCTGTTCTTTTTCTCCAAGTCCAGGAATTTAACACGGCCTTGGGTGAGCAACAGTTTCTGTCAACTAGTGGAATTCCTACGAAATTTATGGTTACTCCTGTTGCTTTTTTAAATATCAGTACCCGGGTTTATCTACCTGCAGGCCCACCGTTTGTTTGTAAAAATATTCTCTCTCATTCCTTTCATTAATACAGACCAGCTCTGAATCCTAACTGCATAATCAGATAGCAGAATAATTAATAATTTCCACAAATAAACTGTCTTTTCACTCTGGAGAAATGGGACCCTAGCCTGTGTTTTGTCTGTGTTTCTGGTCCAGCTTGCAGGTCTTGTCATTTGCATCCTGTACCATTTCTGGGGCAAAGGAAAAAGGAAAGAACCTCTGGGGTAACCCTCCATGGCAGTGCCCATGTTGCTGGAACTTCTTGTGGGTGGGTAAGTGGCTAGGGGTCAGAGCACCTGAAGAGGTGGACACAGTTCTGAGGTTTGACAACAGCAGGCAGGATGAATGTTTCCAAGAAGGTGCAGAAACCTTCTATGACTGCTTGGGACTAGGACTGCTATGGACAGCTGTAATGGCTCCGAAGCAGCTGGGTAAACTATAAAAATAGCAATGTGCTCCCAGCGAAAAACCATTTCTGATTGAGTCCAGCCTGCTCCTCCCTGAACTCTGTAAGCTGAGCCCAGCTGCTGGCAATGTGCAGCCCAAAGCTGGGCTCTGGACTTTGTGGCCAATTCCATGAACCTGTGCAGCATCTAAGCAAGCTTAGCAGAAGCAGAATCTAGCTCATCAGCCCCATCCCTGATGGTTAACTACTAAAATACAGGAGAGCTACAGGAACATGAGGATACCCTGGACATATTACCAAATATTAGGATGTGCTCAGGTACTTTCTACGCTGCTCTAGATGAGCCCAAGGATATGCCTTTTTCTGCTCTCCATTTCCCAGCATTTAATCTGTGCAAAATTCAGGCCTGCTGCAGTGCACAGCTGATCTGCACACTACATAATTCACCTTTCTGAAGGTGGGCACGACAGTGACAGCACAAAGCATCAGACTCTGGGACATCCCAGGCTCTCTTGTGGATGGATGGCCAAATTTCCTCACACAAAACCCAGGTTCCTGCATGCCTATGGCTGCTGCTCTTCTTGGAAGTCTTAATATTTCTGCTGTTCTGCACAGCACCATGCAGGATGAACCTCTCTCCTACTGCATGTACCAAAAGTCACATGAAAAAGTGAGCAGTGTCACAGTCTCTATCAATGTCCTTTAAAAACAAAAATTCCAAGCCCTATATTTAGTAAGAGGCTACAGGCTGTGTATGGAAGCTGTGAACATTTAACAGTGAGCAAATCCACTGTTTACCCAAGGCTGTTTTCCTTGTGGTTGTTTCTTTTTTTCAGTAACATGCATGCATACCCTTGGTGTTTACTGTCAGCAATTTTCAATATGCTAACACAGCTAAAAGTGACCACAAAGCCAAAGCAAGCTGGCAAAGAGGATGAGCACAAGTAGAACTGTCAGGAGGTACAGACTCCAAATTTGCAATCCTGCAGCAATAAGGACCAAGGTAATCCAGCTCTCATGGAGAAGAACTGGATCCCTGTGTCACAATGCTCATAACTTGTGAGGGGGGGGAAAGAGCACAGCAGTACAGATCACACCACCTCCCTGTCCTCTGAGGCTGTGTCTGGAGAATCAATAGCTTTCCCAAGCAGGGTCTGACATCCCAGCCCACAGGATCAATTCAGAGCCATAATTTCACCACAACTCTTCTGCAAACTCCTTGCAATCCCAGCAGTGATCTAAGAGCGGTCCTGAGAGCAGAGCCAGGATCTCTCCTTACTGGAGGCAAGATCTGGGTTTCCTCAAAGTGACATTCAGCCTGTCTTTTCCCTGGGCTGTGGCACAACCACCACCTTCTACTTACAGATGCTGTTTCAGGTGAAACAATACAAACTAATTCCACCAGGGGATTAAGGGGAGAAAGGGAGGCCTTTACAAAATACCTGGGACCTGACAAAATAGCTGCCCCCAGCAAATACTCTGCCCATACAGCACCCTGATACAAGTGCTGGAGGGTTAGAAAGAAGCTTGTGTTCATTCATTTTTAAAAAATATATATTTTCCAAGGCCAGTAATTGTATGACATTTTTCAGGATTACATTTTTCCACCCTCACAGCTGTTTTCAGTCCAAGATATCAAAAAGATAGACATAACAATGATTAACATTGTCCATTTTCCTTTGTCCCAGTCCCAGGACTTGCAGATTTGGAGCAACTTCTGTGCACATATATATCAGAGGAGCAAATAATTATTTTTATTAATGTCCTCCATAATTATGAAGAGTAGAATTATTTATGTAGTGAAACATACCCACAAACACTAGTAAAATGCACGGAGAGTTTTTTATTTTTTGAGGAACATCTGCATGGCAAAGAGAAAAAAAATGAGAAATGCTGGGTTCATGAAGACTTCCCAATATTACTTCAGACATTAGTCCAGTAAAGTATAGTGAATGTAGCCCACTTTGTAGTGGACAGGGATAGGTGAGTTCTCCTAGAACCTAGAAAAGAAAGCCACTCGGATCCTGTAACTTAGTTCCTGCTCCAGAAATGCCTCTAGCACCCATGAAAACAACCAGGATCTACCTGGTTTTGACTGATCAGCACAGCAGTTGTATTCTTTACCGCTTTGTTGCTCAGTCTCTTTCTTATCCCTTTCTAAACTGCAGTAAAAACATTTCCCCAAACTGAAGCCAGCAGGGAAACACAATTATGATAAGACTGGCAAAATATAGTGATTTGCATATCCGTGACTGACACAGAAGATCATTAATTAGGCATTCTGAGTATATGTATATATGTATAAATTAGCATCTATTCATCATTTAGACTGTAATAGGTTTTTTTATATCTGAATATTAACTATGTAGGAAAATTACTAAGTTTTCCATGGAAGGGCATCCAACAAGAAATTTCATCAGCAAAAATAAAATGAGAATTACAAAAATAATCAAGATAGTGGAGTGAACACTGAAGAATCTGACCTTGGTGGTGCCCATCCCTGCTCTGGTCCACCTCACTTGTTGCTACCTTTCTCACTACCCAAGCACATGCATCCCCAACATTCTTTATGGCAGGAGCATTTCAGCAGTACTATTTTTGACTGAATTTAAAAGGCAATGTAAAAACCTTCAGGATTTCACACATCTGCTATCCACAATCCCTACACCTCATTAAGATTAAAGAGGACACAGACTGAGAGCAGAGCTTCTCACTTCTCCACTAGCTAGCAGAGCTCCCAAAGACACACATCTTGCACCAGTGCAGACTAATTCTTACTGGGGAGAATAATTAGAAGGAAACAGGACTTTTAAAATTTTTAAAAAGCTGGATGTAACCTCTTTGCAGGGAGTAAAAGACACTTCAAAGACTGCACTTCCACAAGTGAAAGAAATCTGGTGACTTTGGAAGTGTGAGATGACAGCTTGAAAATTACCAAAGCTTACAGCTCTTGAACAGAAATAAACAAGGCAGGAATGTTGGTAGCACTTACAGGCAAGACAGAAACTAATGAAGATAGAACTGCCAATAATAATATTAACAAAGTTTGCTCAGAGCTACAAAATGCACAAACAAATGGCAGACCCCCCAAAAAAAAAAGATAACAAGGGGGTATCAGGTGAGAAAAGCAGAAGCAGCTGCTTTGCTGTGCTGCTTTACCCTTTCCAAGCATCTGGCCTGTACTTTTAAGAACACTGATGCTTACAGTCAACCAGTGAAATGGAAAACCAATTGAGAAACAGAAAATTAACAGAAACAGCATGCTCCAAAAGACAGATATTTATCTAGCAGAAAATGAAAATGAAATTCATAACATGGAAGTTCTTACTGGGCTACCTATATATTAGTAAACACAGAAAATGGAAAGCACACTAGCAAAATAACAAAGTGGGAAACCTCTGTTTTCCTTTGTTATTTTTCCGCTTCCAAAGTAGGATCACTGACTGTTCCTTGTCCATCACAGTGGTGGCTCTTATGTGTAACAGTTAGGCAGCTGCTATCCCACCATCTTCTGCATTGGTAGAGATGCAGAGAACTTAGTTCTGTGTGATATCATTGAGAACAGTGCAACTGTGTGACTGATACTTAAGTTACTTAAGCCAGGCAATGAAATTGAGTGGGAAAGAAAAAAAAAGAAAGAAATTTAAAGACTATCTGATTTTTTTTTTTTAAATGAAGGTTTCTTTGCGATTCAAGTTTCCTGAATTCAGCTAAATTTAGATTCAGGGATAGCAAGCACAAAGTATGTACTCTTACAAGCTCTCCTCATTCCTCCTACTCTTTGACTTCATCAGTGTACAAGCCCACTGACCTAACTCAGAATCTCTGCCCTACCCTATTATTACTATGATATCACCTTTAAAATATCCATATATAGAACCCATTACAATACTGTATACTCACTGAAGCACATACACACACATATCCAAAAGAAGCAAAACTGGTAGCAGCATTTAGTGGTCTAGGTTTCTTCTCTTCAACATAAAAAGAAAAAAATAAATGTAGGAAGGAAACTCTGGCTTAATTTTTCTGCCTTTCTGCAAATGTAAATCTGTCTGTCATATATAATTTCTGCATTTTGGGGTTGTTTTTAGCTCTCAAACTCCAGGTCTGATCTAGACAGTTGTGGAGCACTGACAGTTCCCACTAAACACACACAAGAATGATTCCAGCTTTGCCAGAATTAAGCAGGGGATAGGTACAACTTTTTAAAAGTCCTTCAAAACAAACAGAAAGAACTTGTGATTTGCTGCATGCCAGCTTTTGAGTGCATGCCTGCTGAGCATGATCCCTAAAATTACATGGCTTATGAAGGCAGGGAAAAGACAGGTCACAGCTACAGGTGAAACACAGGTCACATCTCGGGGTCAAACAATGCTGCACTGAGTGACATATGGATGAAGGTCATAGAGTATCACAGATAAGCTAACAACAGATAGACAAGAAAAGATAATTTCTCCCGGTGTCAAGGCATCGATTTTAACCATCAAAACTAAGAAGATCATTTACGTGAGAGTTCTCTGTGCCAAGAAAATCCACCCACCGATCCAGTCTAATACCTACCAGGCAACAAGCCATAGGAACCACACAAATAAACCAGAAAATTCAACTATGTAGCAAAATTAAAACTGATGAGGTAAACAGGCATAACTTGGATCAGGTGCGTATTTTCAAATGTCGTGATTAAATATGAACAGAACAGGTAAGGGTAGTCTACAGCATCCAGTGCTCAAAGTCGATTCAGAGAAGTGGAAGGCTCCTGTTTCAGCCTTTAATGAAAGAGCAAAGGCAAGTCCAGCTCATGGCCTTGCAGATTTTATCACAAGAACCTGTTCTCTGCTGTGCTTAAGAAGCTGCTAATGACCTGGTTGAATGGGCGTGAATCCCTGAAGGAAGGATCCTTCAAAGACAGAACAAAAATCTTTGAGGCTTTGACAAAAATAAAGTGCTTTCTGACAGTCTGGGACAAAACCATCTCTGAAACCTGAACATAATTAAGGCATTTATTTCAAACTCTTGTATCATCCACTGGCTATAGGAAAGGAATTGATTTCTTGAAAAATACTGTTCTGGCAAGAGGATGAGTGCCAAAAGGGTAAAAAAGCTCTATCAACATTTACATGGAAGAAACGTACCACCTATGGTGTGCCAGGCCACAGCTTTTCCTTTTTTCCCCCCTTTTCTTTTTGGACAATGCTCTCAGACACATGATTCTTTTGGTTGTCCTGTCCAAGGCTAGGAGTTAAGACTTGATCCTTGTGGGTCCCTTCCAATTCAGGATATTGTATGATTCTATGATTTTCTTCAGGAACTATTAAACCATTCTCACTGCTGCAGCAAGCCTCCTTCAAGAGTTTGGGACAGACTCTACTCCAGGCCAAAGGAGCTGTCTCAATGGCCCACCACGACCCAGACGTCATTCACAACAGAAAGCCTACAGTGCATGAACTCTTCTGAGAGACAGCATCCTGAGAAAGAAAACAGACTGAAAGAAAAGAGAAGGGAACCACCTACAAGGGTCCAGTAGCATCAGAGGGGAAGGTTACTCAAAGTCTGAAAAAAAGAAGAAAAAACCCAACTGTCCGTTTGCTTGCTGGCTCTCGCCAAGTACCCTTTTGTGAGCCTCAAAAACCTGAATTTACCAGAATCCTGCTCTAGGTAAAGCAACAACAGTTATATAACTTGATCTTAATTGAAATATTTGGTGCCTGCTGATATGTTCAAACAAATTCACCAGATCTTGATTATGCACTGGCAATTAAAGCCATTAAGTCAGTAGACAGACAGCAGGTTATTTCATTGCTATTTGACAAAGCCAGCCAACTTCTTTCCCCCTGTCTAAGTGACAGCACTGTAATTAGCACTAATCAAATACTATTTGTGTGAGGTGTTACGAGTCTGCTTCCTTAGCTAGCAAGATACCTCTGCCAATTGCAGAACACAGAAACCTACCTCTGGTCAGACCATGCACAAGATAGAATAAGGGGAAGAAAACAATGAAACAGGATGAACAAAGGATGATTGCTTATTTCAGGCTGAAGAAGTTCTTGAATGCAAGATTAAAAATTAAGAACTTTTTTTTTAATTTCTGCAAGCTATATATTAAAAAATAAGCTAAATTACAAAACCATGATAAAGGAATATTGCAAAATACAATAATAATTATAATTGTGTTCAGCATTTATGTATTCCCTGCTTGAGGAATGCATGAAACTTCTATTAGATTAATGGGTGTTCTACTCATGCATCAAGTAGAGACTAAAGCCTAATAGTGCATTACATTTTCAAAGTGCTGTACAAACATTAACTAATTAATCCTCATAACCACCCTGCATGGTGGGTAAGTGATACATGAAGCGTATGTCTGAGCAAGCCCAGGCGCAAGACAGCACCACTCTGTGCTCTTCAACACAGACCAGAAACTTATCACATTTATGCTGCATCAAATTCAGATGCATTCTACAAGAGCAAGAGAGGGACCCATGGTGAGCCAAGTTCACTGAAGCCAGCAAAAAAAGAAGTACATTACAGCTCTCTCTCTCTCTTTTCTCTCCTTCCCTGGCTCTGGAGGGCCACTCTTGACAAGCACAAAGTATTAATGCCCACTGCTTCCCATTTAAATTTCTGCTGGGGGTAGAAAGCTCTTGAACCCTGGGAAGAGAAAGGAAAAGATCCATAGGAGCCTCATCACTGCAGACTTCTCTGTCAGTACCACTCCCTTTGATATCTTGATCTTCCCTGCTTTCTGCTACTATTCTTCCTGGCAGGCTTTCTGCCTTCAAAACCTTTAGCTAAGTCTGTATATCAAAGCTGCAACACGACCCTAGAAGAAGAAGCTCAGCCCACAATTTGGGTATTCCAGTTATAACACCTGAGAGATTTCTCTTTAAATAGTAATCTAGCAGTGAACATACTTCATCTTTCCCTGGTGAAGAGCCACTGCATTCTGCACACCCATTCTCAACAGGCCATAGGCAGGTGTAACTTCACAAGCAGAAAACTACTTTAACGCCATGTAAACAAGTGTCAGGACATATATGCTCAAAAAGCATTTTATAAATATAACAAGACTACACAGCAGTACATTTTGGCGGGGGAGGGTGCCCTTGGGGACACAGTTTAGCAATGAACACAGCAGTGCTATATTAACAATTAGAGTCAATGGTCTTAGAGATCTTTTCAAACCTCACTGATTCTGTGACAAATGTTACATCAGTAGGGATAAAGGAAAAGCAGACCAGGTAAGCACTGAAAGCATTACACTGCACCATTCTCATCACTATTCTGCTTTCCAAAACTCACTCAGCCCAGTACATACCATAGTGACATGGTGTAGCAGCAGATGCTGTGGCAAACTAACACTAAGACATTAACCATGTCCAAGTTTTCCCCAAAGTCTTAGAAGCTCAGTGTCAGAATTGAGGCCACAGATTAAATCCATGGGTCTCTGACAAGATGGTCTTCTCCATGGAGAGAGGCCAAGAACCACCTGCCTTTCTGCACATGTGACCCGGATCTCAGCAGCAGTCATGGGCAGTTTTCCATGGCTGAACTTGCCTGCAAAGTGACATGTGCCATTTACAAGCCCAGAGCAGATGGGTGCTCAGGGAGAAGCATGAGGAAGAACAAAAACTCACATTCAAGAAAGATGCTCTTAAAACTGTGCTTTAGCACCTTTTGGTGTCATATCAAGCACATGAGCAGACGGTATGAAATATGAGAAATTTTCTTTAAAGAATGATCAGAGTGTTGTTTAAAAGTCATTCACATAAATTATAATTCATATGCCAAATCTTCAGCTAGAGGTGGTGCTCAAAACTGGTTCACCCTGACTGCTTTAACATGCAGGATTTGGGGCTTGGATGGCAATGGGAACTGTGGATGGCTCAGCTGGTGTGTTTGGTCTTTAAAGATAGAAACATATTTGAAACATTCTGTTTGCATTTGCCACAGGCCACCCAGAAAGTTTGCAGACACATATCCTAAACACATATGTACTTGTATCACTTCACCTTATCAATGAAGTTTCAACAAGACCATGTGTAAATCTGCTTAGAAAATGAACTTTCATGTGCCCTAGAGCTTCCTGGACAATAAATGTACCACGGCACAGAGAAGAAACAGTAGTGACAACAGTGCTTGGGATGGAAAACAGATGAATTTTGGCTTGAACAACTGAAAATTGAATTGAACTTTCTGGGTAGTGCTTTTCTGTTTGTAAAAATCAGGTTAAGACTTTCCAAATTTGTGTGTTCTCAACTGCAGACAGCTGAACCCAATGTGGATTACAGTTGACTTTTTCTTTACTTAATGTGATTCAGAATCCTCTGTGGTAGCAAACACAACCTTTGCCCCAGATGCACTCCAGCACTGGCCAGTTTTACCTCAGGTGATAGAGCAGTGCCCCTCCTAACATAAGGCAAGCACAAGTCTGC
Organism: Passer montanus; assembly: GCF_014805655.1. Taxonomy (NCBI): domain Eukaryota; kingdom Metazoa; phylum Chordata; class Aves; order Passeriformes; family Passeridae; genus Passer; species Passer montanus. The sequence goes on along the minus strand of NW_024374923.1, from coordinate 1,909,255 downwards.
AGGAGATAACATTAACCTTGTTCTGCATTGGAACTAAGAACTTGTGCATTATTTTAGCTGGTTTTATTTCAAGGAGGAAAAGATTTCCCCAAAATCTTGTCTTGGTGTGGCATCCACCCATAAGCATAGGGAACAAAAGGGCAGCCTCCCAACCCTGGAAGCTTTATTACATGCTTGAAAGTCTGCTGTGAGTTCTGCTCTTTCAGCTCTCAGTTTTAGGGACAAGTGTTTGCCAGCAGCTTATTCCACCTTCCCCACACCAGCCACCTTCCCTTTCCTGAGTAAATGGAAGCTCTGAAACAACCCCTGCACACAACTCCTGCAATGCCAACTTCACACTGCCCTGTCTTGGCAAAATGAAGACAATTAAAGGAAATTTCTTGCACACCGTCCCTAAATCTGTTGTTAGATATGGAGAGAGAGAGAGAAACTGGTCTCATTTCAAAGAAGCCCTCCCTTTCGGCTAGCAAATATTCAGCAAATATTGTGACCATTTAATTTCTATCCTCTCTCTTCCCCTCAGTCAATAACTATATAATTTCCATAGATGTTGAGGAAATATTCTCTGATCAGCTGAAATTCAGTATAGACAAATGTGAGGTAATGCACATAAAGAACTGCACTTTCCTCATGCCTGCTGATGGATGTCATCTCAACTCCAACTGCCCTGGAAAATTCTTCAGCATCACTGCAGGCAGCTGAATGAAAACACCTGCTCTACACAGAAGGACAAAGAAGTGGCAAAGAAACAAAACAAGAGGATGGGAGAACGTGCTAATACAAGGAAATTTAAAAAAAAATGTAAAAAGTAAAGCTTTCATGAACATTCCCCACTCTAATACTTGCTGCCCCATTTCAAAAAGGATAAATGTTATTACAGGCATAGAGAAGTTTCCATCTGAAGAAGGATTTTAGAGATTGTAACTATCAGTTTAAAGAGAACTCAGGTCAGAACTGACATGATAAAAACTGTCCAATAATACATGCTTTAAGGAAGGTCTAGTTCCCTTTTTCTTATTATTTTCCTAAACAAAAATAAACAAAGACCCTGCCATTTAATGAAAATATATCTAAAGTACAGTATGATTAAAAGATAATGTTCAATATCTTGTTGAGACATAATCTTAAAGATTAAAAAAAATATTACCTGTTCACAGATAGGGAGATTTATAGTTTTGCTGCAAGTTTCAATAGGTTGTCTGCCCTTCTGCATCAGTCAAAGTATAACTAAGATAACCAAGGAGAGGAAGAAATTCCTCCTTTGAAGATGTGTTGATTTGTCACGGCCTAGTTTTTGCCACTGGGGAAAAGCCACAGAGGTGGCTTTTTGAGAAGCTGCTGGACGGTTCCACCATATCCGACAGAGCCAATCTCCGATGGCTCTGAAGATGGACACAGCGCAATTAGAGAGGGTGTCTGTGATGACATGTTTAAGAAGAAAATCAAAACAGCACAGGCACAGTTTTTCCCAGAGGTGTCAAAGGGCTGCCACCGCGGCCATCCCGGAGCAGCTACGGCGATGCGCTGCAGCCGCCATCCTGGTGCTGCTGTGGCAAGCCCTGCCTGCTTGGCCATTCCTGCCCAGCCGTGCCACGGGCAGAAGGGCAGGGCTGGTGGTGGCTTCTCCTTCCCAGCACCCGGCACAAGGAGAGGCGTTAAGCAACACTGGCGCCACTGCCTGCGCCATGGCGGCAACGCGACGAGCAACTCCCCGACACAGAACCTGGGTGAGATCAACCTCTCAGTGCTTTGGGACTGCAGGAACCCTGGAATTGGTGGAACTTGTTGGCAGTGGTACCTACAAGCAGCAGTTTTTCTTCTAGTCAGAGAAGAGGAGGAAGTGAGGACACAAGAGGGAAAACAACAAGGCAAGGTCAGTGGGAAAGAGGGGGAGGAGGAGCTCCAAGCACCAGAGCTGAAATTTTCTCTGCAGACTGTGTTGGACCATGGTGAAGCAGGCTGTCTCCCTGTAATGCATGAAGTCTGTGGGGGATGCAGAGATCCTCTCACAGTCCATGAGAAAAGTGCTCACACCTGAGTGGGTGAATGCCAGAGAAAGCTGTGATCCATTGGGAAAGGAATTGGGAGACCCAAATAGAGAGAGAGGCTTCCAGAGATAGAGAAGGAGGGCCTTTGCTTCCAAACTAGAGGAGCCTGTCCTTGCAGGACTGCACCCTGTGGACAAGCGACCCACACCACAACAGTTTTGGGAAGACTGTTTGCCCATGGGAGAGACTCACAGAATTGCAGAGAAAAGACTTTCCCCTGAGTGAACAAAAAAAGATCTCAAGTGACAAACTGACCAAAATCCCATGCCCTGTCTCCCTGCATTGTTGGTAGGAGGGAGGGGAAATGGGTGTTTTAAAGGCTTGTTTTACTTCTCATTGTCCCCTTCTGACTTTTAATAATAAATTTACTTTATACCTTTAAATTTGAACCCATTTTGTCCTTAGAGTGGTTTCTCCCAGTTCTCATGTCAACTCATAAACCCCTTGTTAATTTTTTTCCCTCTCCTCTGCCCAGCTGAGAGCAAGAGAGGGTGAGCGAACAGCTTTTGTGGGTGCCTGGTGTTTGGCCAGTATCAAACCACAACAGAAGACCTCACTATAGCATCTCTTGGGACTTCCAAGTGCCTATGTAAGCTGAGCATCCAGTTCCTTCTGAAATCCATGGCAATTATGTGCTGAGATCCCACAATACTGTTGACCACCCCCTCATTATCTCCCAAACACAAACCCACATCCTCGACCATCTAAAGCTATGCCTTTATAGGGTCAGAGACAAGCAGCAACACAGTCTGGGGAACCAGACTGAAAGAAGGGGAGTCCAGCTCAGCATGGGCACTGTGGATGGTCAGTGGAGGAGAGGAGGGAGACGTCTCTGCCCCAAGTCACTGTACAGAATAAACTTGGCTGGATCACCTCAGCAAATCCTATGGCAGGGCTCTGCCCACCACTGGAGGCTGGAAAGCCAGGGACCCCAGTCCAGCTCTGAGGACAACCCTCTCCTTTTGGTATGTCACACAGCTTCTGTTGGGGATGAATGTGACACATCCATGTTCCCAGGTTCACAAGCAACATGACAGGCTTCCATTCAAAGCCAAGATGGAGTTGCATCAGATATGACTCTGACTTGGTTTTCAAAAAGGCCTAATTCTGCTTTCACTTGAACTTTTCACTAATGTAAATGAATTAACTCCAGCTATATGCTAATACCGCTAAGAATACAATTCAGAAATCACAGAAGGCTATTTTCAGGATTTTCTTTTATTTCATGAAAGACCCTTAACTCCCCTAGTCTTTCAAAGTAAGCCAAAACATTCAGATGTTGCTGGTACAAACTGCGTCATACAAGACACAGACATAAAGAGTAAAACAAGTGCTATAATTTAACATTCAAGCAGTCACTGCACAGCCCCTATGTATTGTTGCAAATGAACAAAAGTTTAGAATTGACTACTCTTTCCAGAGGAAAGGACAGCCATGCACCTCCCCCAACATGTCCCCCCCGGCTTTCTGTCCTGTTTTTGCTTTTCAAATTGCATAAACCAGTCTCATGGCTTGTGCAATTACAACAAGAATGTATAAATGGAGCTGCTTGGCCTAGGGAATTTCTCCTACCACAAAGAAATCCAAACTACTGATACTTGCTTGTTTGGTTGCTTTCAATGCTACTGATGGCTTCCCAGCATAAATCCTTTCTATCTTTTGCCCAATTACTAGTGCACAGAGTTCCCCAGCTCCCCTCCGAGCTCCACTTCAGCACTTTCACGTCTGAGCTGACCGCAGGAACACATGCAGGAGAATCTCATTCTGCAAAGTTAGTGACACTTCACCATCAGTCAAGGCTGCTCCTGCCAAGATGAGCACTTTGCAGGCCTGCCCTTCTAGCTCAGGCTCCACAGTCAACCAAAATGTTCCCTTCATTTCATAAAGGATTCCAGAAAGATGGAAGTCTAAGTTCAAATGCCTGAGCAAAGAAGCCAATTTACCCTCCCAGTGGACAGAAAGCAGGTTAGCAGACTTGGGCTCCCTGGTTTGCAGTGCCTGAGCACGTACAAGGGAGGGAAACTCATCTCCTGTCCCTTTGTGTGACATTTGCCTCATCAGGAGCGCCCAGGCAACACAGCCCTCCCCATGCACACTGAGGGCATTTCAAGAGCATGCAGGAGCAGTGTACACAGTCCACAGGGGTGTCTGAAAGGATTTGTCTGAGGAGGAGAGGTGATGCTGCCAACCAGCACTCACCAAATTCTCCTTGAAGCCCAAGACCGTGTTGTGGGGACAGAGGCTTCTATTACTCTGGGCACAGGTGGTGGCAAGAAGCACAAGAGCGACTCTTCTACTGTGACAATATTCTGTCCTATCAGTCTGCAGGCACTGAATTTTTTCTTTCCCTTTCACTGGGAGTGAGAGCAGTCCATATTGCTTGCTGTTCTCCAGGATTTAGAAGCAGAAAATTCCAAGCACTCTCTTTTTCTCTCCCTGCCTTCCCACCTCCCTCCCTCCCCTGCATTTACACACACAGAGCAGGCATCCTCTCCTCCTTTCCCTTTATCCTGGCTGCCTGCATGAAGCTGGGGAGCACATCTGCACTGCAAGCCACACCTGCTCATCACACCAGACTCTGCTCTGACTCACAGCAAAGAAAGTTTCAGTTCAAGTGGGTGGGAGGTGAAGAGATGAAAAATATCAGGCAAGGTAATGGGACTAACATCAGCAGTACTGTGTAAATCATCATCTTGCAGGTGTCTTTTTCTACTCACACCAGCTTAAAGTAATAAACCAAAGCATAAACAAGACGCCTCCCCCAGCACAAGTTACATTAAAGTAACACAACTCCCAAGACAGCCCCAGCATCAGTCTACTCCTGTCGTAATGCAGAGTTACAAAATTTTACTCATCCACTCAAGACAAGTCATATTTTGATGGACAGGTGAACTAAGTAGATTTTTCATTATGTGTCCCACTAAAAGGCTGACAAATAAATCTTCCATAGTAGTTTTGCTGCTCAGTGTCAGGAATATTTAACAGAGATTTAAATGCATTTGTTGGTGTTCATATAGAATTGTCTTTTTGCACACCAATGAAAGTCCAGGTTTTTGTCTCAGATGTACTTCATCTACTGATGTGTCCTATATAGGAAGAGCAAACTTATTCCAAAAGCATGTAATCGGACAGTAGCAGTCAAACCACCAACATTTCTTAGAACACCCTGCCTTCATCTGCTCTTCTGCTAGAAATAAAAAAAAAAAAAAAGAAAAAGAAAAAAGAAAAGGGAACCACTATCAAAGAAAAACAAGAGACTGTGTTCTCACTTCTCTATCTCTAGTGTGCATTTTGAATTCACAAAGAACACTGTACAACACTGCTCACAAGAAACTTTAAAAGGCAAGACCACCATTTACATGAATCAATTTGTCATTTCCAGCAAAATATGTCCTAATGACTGAAATTCTTTCTTGGTCATGCTGTAGAACAAAAATATTTCTGAAAGGTTCTTCAGCTTTCTGTGCCTTCCTGTTTATAGACAGACAAAACTCTTTCAGAGCTGGAGCACAGTAGATTACTGCTTCCGATACTGTGACTTTCCTCTGCTCCCAGTTATACACCTTAATATCAGCTGTAACCCAGGTGAATCAGATTCCAAAGGCCTACACCCTTTTAGAATCTGAAATGCAGGGTTTTTTCACTTAAAAATAAAAATCCATCTTGCGGGGGGACAGAATATAAGAAAATAAAGATAGTGCAGAAAGAAATCTCATCCCTAAGGAGTTGCAGCTGGGCCAATTATCAAAGACTACGAACAGGCTTTCCTTTAACAGGCCAACGAGAAGAGGGCTATAAAAGAGTGGGTTGGCTGGTTGAGAAGCACTGGAGTTGGTTGGCTACTTTGTGAGGAAGAAAGAGTTGGTGCTGCGCACGAGAAAACACCAAGAAGGTATGAAACTTTTGTGATAAGGAGACAACAGTACGGAACTTTTGCAATATGACAAAAATTCAATTTGATTCTCTAGTCCTGCCATCCAAGTACATATTTTGCTACCAAAACAAAATTAGTCAAAATAAAAATCTGCTCCAGTGGTTAACTACCATCCAAATATTATTTTTTTAATTCATCTGCTTCAGAGAATAAAGAGGATTTAAGCATAGAACAAGCACAGTCTCCCTGTAGCTAGCAGCAAGGAAAAGAAAATACAGACAGCAAATGCACTGCCTAAATACAGTGTGGAATAGATTCCCTCTAACCAGATATGTGCACTCACATAAAGGCATCTGCCAGCACAGATAGCACAGGCACTGGCCAAAGACTATTTTAAAAGTGCAGCTGATGGAGCATTTCCTCAAACCAAGCTGAAAACCTTGGAAAAGGACTCTCTGGCTGGCATGTCTGCAAGTATCCTCTGGCTCTAGCAGCAAGGCCCAGTGTGACATCCCAGCCCAAGGTGATGTGCCAGCATCATTCCATGGCCACCCTTTTGGCTGGACACAATCCTCTTGGTATCCTTGCTGGATGCCCTGCTGCCACCTTCCACTTCAGTGCTGCCTGGCCACCAGGAAGCCACTCCACACCCTGGCTTTATCCTCAGCCAGTTCTCTTGGCCAGCCTGCATGGCCAAATTTAACCAGCTTTCACTGTGTACTTGGAAAAAGAGAAAATTTTTTTTTAAGAAAGACAGAATTGTTCTGCCTCCATTTTGAGAGCGTAGTATTAGACTGAACTTTAGAAAAGCTCCCCCAGGACTGCTCAGACTAGGGAAAACATGCTGTTTCCAGTGAGCTGCCTTAACTCGATTGATTATCACACTTTACTGCCAATATAGAAGCATTTAGTCCCTCTCACACAATACCAGCAGCCAAGTAAATGTTACAAACTGAAATACCATTGCAAACATGGCTTTACTAGACAAGTCTTAAATGAGCCAGAGATAAAAGAAGCTCAATTTTGTTACTAGACTTGAGCTGAGGGTTATTTGTAGGGACGTAAAATGTCTTTAATGTCACCATTTATCGTTCGTTTACATGTATCATGTAAACATTCAGCCTCTTACCTGGGTGCAAAGATACAAATTTCAGTGCTTAACTGCAGATATGCGAAAAGCATGTTAAAAATGCCCTTCACTTTCTTGTTCCATTGGCTCTTGGGTTAAAAGAAGGTGGTGACTGCAAGGACTGATTAATTATATTAATTTGAGTTACATGCCAAGAACCTCTGTGCAAAATTTTGCATTGTTTTAATTCCCTACAGTTTTAAACTACTTTAGACAAAGTCAATAAATATATTTTCTGCCTGTATTAACATGTTTTGTTCTTGTAAGACCCCTGGCTTATATCACAGACTCATGGCTGAGAGTGAGCCTGATGGGGCTGCAACCAGTAATGATTTAAATGTTTTGGATGTTCGTAGCCCCTAAATTACAAGGCACTTTTCACACAAATACTTTAAATTGAAAAAGCATGGTTTTAGATTAGAAGGTAGGAAGAAATTCTTTGCTGTGAAGGTGATGAGGCACTGCAGCAGTTTGCCCAGAGAAGTTGTGGATGCTCCATCCCTGGAAATGTTGAAGGCCAGGTTGGATGGGGCTTTGAGCAACCTAGTCTAGTGGGAAGTGTTCCTGTCCATGAGTGTTGGAAAGAGATGGTCTTTAAGGTCCCTGCTAATCCAAACCATTCTGTGATTCTGTGAATGACAGGGCCCTGGGACTTCACCCCTGCCAGTAGTATCTGGCAGAGGAAGAAGCTGGCTGAGCAGATAAGTGACTAATGACCTGCATCTCTCCTCCCTTCCCTCCTGCAGCCTGTAATGCTGGCTGCACTGCTCCCTTTTAGGCAATGTTCACACATTCAAACTGCTGCAAGAAATTAAAACCCCGTGCATTTATAAAGGTGCTTCCTGTATGAGTTTGCTCTGTCCCTCACGCCTCTGTTCTTGTGAAGATCACAGCTGCAATATAAAATATTATTTTTAACTTTTCAGGGATTATTCTGCCAGGGCTGGCCACAAATAAATTAAAGGAGGGGTTGAAAGAATGAGGAAAAGCCTTCTCTTCCTTAGAGCCTGCAACTGAAGCAAAAGAAGAAAGACTGCTCCTTCTTCCCCCCATTCCCAACATACACGTTTCTGTCTCTACAGTTCCTAGGATGTGAAGTTCATGTTCCTGTGATGAAAATCACCCACTGTCAGGAACTGAAATGTTTCATACCTTAACCACGGTTATGAAGGAGTTTTGCCCATTATAGCAAAAACTGCATAAAGAAGCTACAACCACAGAAGCCCACCCCTCCTTAAAGATTCCTGACTGGAACTTTGGACTGTGAGTTAAGCCACCTAGATAAGATAAAGGCGACACAATTGTTCGATCATCTCATGTCTAGAGAGAAATAAACAAGGCTGAAGAAATGGAATGCATCCACAAGAAAGCCAAACATAGGAGAGAATAATCCCTGGCTGGGTTTGGGGTGGAGGAGACCACAGCCCACAGAGGCCAGGTTTGCACAGATAACCCCATCCTCCCCAATCCCCCTCCCCACAACTAAGGGGAGTTTCAGATGTGAGTGTGGCATAACCTCTGGTTAGAGGCAGCAAACACCCATCCTCCCTTACACAAACCAGCCCAGCTGTGAAACCCCCAATCCCACAGCCACATCCATGGGCAGCTGAGGGGGTGTCCTGATCGATCAAAGACCACCAGAGCGCTCCCCAGGCACATTGCTGAGGCCTTGCACCTCAGCACTGCACATGATGCAAAGTGATGCACAAGATCCAGAGTATGCAAGAGACCCTTTAACTGCTTTCCTCCCCCACCCTGGTACCTGGACATTCCCACCTGGTTGAGCATGTATTAATCCATTCTATGCTTCTCAGAAGACCCCACTAAGAAGACCAGCTGGAGAGCATCATCAGGATGCCAGTGGGATCCATAGAGTGGTGATATTTTCTGTCTCTGTCACTCTATTTCTGTCCTCCCACCTCTTTTCTTTTTCTTTATCTCCCTTCTTCTCTCTCTCTCTCTCTTACTTTCTATTAAATAAAACCCATACTATTGACTTTGGCATATGGTCCCTTTTGCACCTTAATTCAAGCATAGGTATTTCTAACAACTTAAAAAACCGGACTGTAACACACACATCTTCATAGCAAGCACTGGCCCAGGAACTGATGTGGACTTAAGTCATGTACAAAAACATTTTGACCAATGAGCCTTTTACTCATTGAAAACTTCAGCCAGTGAGGAACCTAGCAGTGGGGAAGCCGTCTTCACATTGTCATGCTGCTGCTGCAAACCCCAAAGCTGAGGCTATGGAAGAGTTAGGAACATCCAGTCCCACCCAAGGTAAGCTATACTGCAACTGGGCCTCTGAGCCCCAGAGGAATGCAGGACCCCAGCCCCTCCGAGGAGCCTGTCCCAGCTCTGTTCGGGAGCCGGGCTGCCTCTGCCCAGCCCCACCGCTTCTCTGCCACTCTTTGGGGGTTTTTTTGCTGCGCTGTAGCACCACACCCCCTGCCTGCCAGGACACACCTTGGCTCCTGCAACAGCTGCCGAGTTTCTGCTACGTTGTGCTTGCTACTACATGTGAGCCTGCCCTGCCATTCCAGCCCCTGCTCCAAGGCTCCGCCACTGTCACCATCCCGCCCGCCCGCCACGGCCGCGTGAGGGAGAGGCCAAGCCAGCGGCACAGCGCCCCCTGCAGGCGCGGGGGAATCCTGGCAGCCGCCCTGCCCGGCCGGGAGCCACCAGCGCCCCTGCTGGCCGTGAGCGGAACTGCAGCGGAGGGGAGAGCGCCCGGCGGCCGCGAGAAGGCTGCGGGCGGGTTTGTGCTCCCGCTGCTGCTGGGCTGGGCTGCTGGGGACGATTGCTTGCCTTGCTACACATACTGCTAAAGAACTGTCATTCCTTATCCCATATCTTTGCCTGAAAGCCCCTTCATTCCAAAGTTATAATAATTCGGAGGGAAGGGGTCACATTTTCCATTCCTATGGAGGTTCCTGTGTTCCTTGGCAAACATCTGTCTTCCAAACTGAAATGAGCATAAACACCGATGTACCCATGTATCAACATACCAGGCCTGTTTCTCAGATTCCCTGGCTCTCCACTTCCTCGTCCCATGGTAGCAGTAATGTTCATGGAGCTGCACTATGGACTGCACCAGAGTGCTCCTTGATTTGAACTCAGTGTCCCCGAAAACAGGAAAGCTTTCAGCTGAACTGCTCCTGAGTCTGATCTTGTGAATGACAAACAGTGGGAATAGAAAGCAAAGGGTGGGAGATATGTAGAGGTGTCTATCTCACTTCCCCAAAGCCTCAAGCTGGTCATAAGCAACTGGAACAACCTTGACCTTAGTGTACTCTTTTCCCCAGTACTTGAAGCATTAAACACAACACATTTCTACCATTATCTTTATTTAGAAACCGCACTGCTCACTGCCAAAAGAAGAACTTCATCCTCAGGGTCACACTGAGTTGGGTTCTGTAAGCAACTGGAACAACCTTGACCTTAGTGTACTCTTTTCCCCAGTACTTGAAGCATTAAACACAACACATTTCTACCATTATCTTTATTTAGAAACCGCACTGCTCACTGCCAAAAGAACTTCATCCTCATGGTCATACTGAGTTGGGTTCTATGGTATTATTTAAAGATAAATGACACAAACCAGCAGCTCAGCTCTGTGTCAAATTACACAACTGAGTTCTTGAAACTGTGTTTGATCATTGTTTTTTGTTTTTTTCTTAAAGGCAGCAGGCATCTGCAGCACCTCCCTGAGTGCACTAAACTGTGTACAAGTGCCTCACCAGCCAAGGACTGCTTCTTCTCTTGCCCTTCTTCCACGAGCAATCTCACTGGTTATAAGTGGGATTATTTGTTCAACTGCAGAGAATGGTCTTTGACAACAAATGTGTCCTTCAGTGTCAAAAAATCCCAAAAAAATTATGTATGACCTGAAGAGGTGGTAGGAAATTCTCTCCTTACAAGGATGCGGTGCATGGCAGAAACAGGGAGATTTGACATGAAGATGTCTGCCTATGATTTGAAAGGCATTTTCCAAACTAACACTATACCAATTCCCGTGTGGATCAGGATCATTCCTGACTGAAGTTCCAGTCTAGGAGCCTCTGATACATTTTAAGTTCCTTCTTATTCAGGACAGAAAATTCACTACAAGGTTAAACAAACATGTGCACAGAGACAGAGGACTGAGCAGGTTATAGCAAGAGACTTACTACTCCACCTCATCTTTAAGAAATGACCTTGATCAAGGTCAAAAATCTTGGAAACACAGAGAAAAACCACAGTGTCCATGTCCCTATGGTGCCAGTTCTGTGAATAAAGGACTCCAGTGTTCAGTGCTGTCATTTCTGTAGCACTTATGAATGCAGAAAAACTCAGCTTATAAATAAAAAGCCCAAAGATGCCAGAAGAATCCTCAAGTCTCTTAACAGTTCAAACAATTAAATACCACCTTAACTTTAAAGGCTGTAATTGACTACTGGTTATTTAAAATTTATCTTCAAGCTCTGCTTTTAAAAAATGGTTTTTCCTGTGAAAATTCCATCCAAATCAAACACATGTTAAGAGACCTTGCCATCTTCCACTGCAGTGCATTAGCAGAGATCCAGGTTGGCTTCCTCCCCCTTTTCTGCTCATTACCATCAGTTTTGAGAACTGATTAGCTGTGGTTGTTATTCATTAGTCACATCTCCAAAATCTGAATTATAAACATCCCTGTGAGGTCTTATCCTAATCAACCTATTTTGAGTCTCGCAATTAATACTAACACCAGAAAAATAATTGAACAGTGTACATTTAAAGACACCGCCCCCCTTCCCACAAAATCCAGGCTTAGATATGCCTGAAAAGGAAGACTAAAATGAGACCTACAAACTGCCATTGCTGTTGTAAATCCTCCTTCCGTGTTCACTGCAGCTAGTTCAGCTGGTTCATACAGGTGACACAACGGGTACACAGTAAATATGAGGCAGCCATCAGTGATTTTGCCGATGGGGTCAGAGGTTACACAGCTGATAGATCTCAGGAGGACAAGAACATGCAGGCATGACAGATTAAGTGACTGCCATTGGCTGTGTGCTTCCTCTGAACACTCAGCTGTGGATGATAATCAATTACTTGGGGTTGCTAATGATACTGATCAAATGCACTTAGCGTTCAGCAGCTCGAGGGTTACCACCCTGACACCACAGGCTACCCACAGACACGAGGGGAGAAGAGGCTGGTGTCAGAAAATCCTCAAAGTCAACCAGCTTGCTCCTTCTTTGCCACCCAGCACAAAATGATAAAATAAATATTTGCTTAGAAGTAAGTGTGTTCTTTCCCATAAAACAATACAACTTGGAAATGCTATGGCAATCTGTAGGGCCAGCAGTTCACATGGAGGGACCCACACTGCTTCAAGAATAATCTGTCACAGGAAATGAAGGGTATTGCCACATGTTGCCTTCCAGAGGTGTGTGTAACAGGTCACCTCTCTCCTGACATTACTTCCCAGGCTTGACCTATGATCCAGGGTGATTTGGCCTACTCATCATTATCATCAGCACAAGATATTAATATCTTCCCAACTTTTACAGCTAGGGAAAGTAAAAATTTTGCCACAGCTTTCAGAGGAGTGTAAGACTAGGGCAAACATTTCTTAGGTTGTCTCAGGCATCCTAAACCACAACTGCTTTTAAGGATTAGGACAGGGGTGAAGGTTTGGGGTTTTGCATTTTGATTTCTAGATAACTAAAACCTTGTTCTACTGCCTTAACTGTAGAGGTTATTTATTCCCTAATCCTATACAGAAAAAAAATAATTTCACAGAGATATAATGCCATGTTAGGAATAACTAAAATTGTACCCTTAATTTTATGGGACTATACCATCCCTTTAAAGAGCTAAACAAAAGCAATGCTCTGACAGAGGAAATTACTTCTCTAATTGGCAATAAAAGCATATGTTAGACCAGGCCTCATGTCCTGGATGGTCCTTTTCTCTCAGAACTGGAATTCTGGGCATTTGAAACCAAATTTTCATCCCTTGAGAACCAGCCTTCCTTCTGTTTTAGGGCAGACAGTCCCACAGCAACACTGACTAACCGTATGGACCTGTTAGCAAAATGGAACATACTCAAAAATGTCTTTACAAGTACAATGTATTTAATCACCACAAGAAAAATAAATTTTGAAGGAATTACCAAACAGAACCATCTGAGGAGAATTTGTAGCATCTAGTCCTGCAGATAATTCTGTACTCCCTAGGAACCCTTTCCCTGAATGCAGAAAATTAACTGCAGAAAATGTCTTACTTTTCAAATAATTATAAACCAGCAAATTAATATAGTGCAGATCTCTACCACTGAGTTGTTTTTGCAAACTGGGTGTCAAGATTCCTCCTCATCTGTTCTGGGGCCACCTCATCAGTGAGCAGCAGCCTAGGGACATAAGGCAGTGTATTCCAAACCTGCTTGAACAGCAGCAGGGAGTTTCAGCAGGCAGAATGCAAGAGCTGTTGGGATTTTTAGCTAGAATTTGCTCATTGTGCATAGAATGAAAAGAAGAATCCTCACCACAATGCACAGTGAGGTGAACTCTTAAGAAATAAGCTTGTACAAAGAGCCCTGCTTAGGTAATAATTATTCATTACCAAAAAAACAAAATATGCCAGCAATGACGGTTTAATCCCTTCTTTTCCCCTCTTCTTCCTGCAGAAAGTGGCTGAGGAATCCTTCACAACTGCCAGTTTTAAAAAGCTCAGTTCTAGGGCTCAAGATACCCCAGAAGGGGTATCCTTTTTCCAGGAGGGAAAAAGCTTCTCCTACCTCCAAATGTTCCAGCCTTCCAGTGAGTGCTGCCTGAGGCCAACAAGTTCCAGACATAAAGCCAGTCTGCTGGGGAAACTTGGTCTGTGCAAAATGACCTTGTGCAGCAGCAGGTTCAGCACAGGGTGCCTACAACTCAAACAATCACATCCCTCCCTCCCCATTACTGTCTGCAATAGTGACAGCAAACTGGGGCTTGCCTTGGAAATCACAGGCAAAAGGGAGATTCCCTTGCTGCCTTCAAGGAATGGGAAGGTGTAGTCAGTCACTTAGTGGACCACATAGTGGCAGACAGAAGGGCAAGACATTAATTTCAACACAGGAAATTGCAATTACATATCAGCAAAAAGGTTTCCAGTGTGAGTGGAGCCAAACACTGGTGCAGGCTCCTCCAAGAATCTGTGGAGTCTCCATTGCTGGGGATACTCAGAGCCCAATTGAATACAACCCTGCACAACCTGAAGCAGCTGGCACAGCTGTGAACAGTAGCTGGGATGGATGACCTTCAAGAGCTGCAACTACTTGATCCTTATCCCATAATACAAAAATATTCCGCAAAAAGTTTTAAGGAAAGGACCTATATAGCTCTGGGGATTTCTTCTTGCTTTTAGGTGGAATACAGCAGGATAGCACAGCACTGGAAGGTGAGAACAGAGAAACAAGCACTCTCATCACATCAATTCATTATTTCAGTTGAGAATAATGAAGGCGCAAGGGTACCTTTTATTTTGCTCTATCTGGACTGCACAGGTGTGGATACCTTCAGTTGTTACAGTGGATCCTGACATGTGGAGAGGATTCACAGGCACTCCCAAAACAAGCATGAGCTTGTGCCAGCTTGAAGGATGTTAGTCAGGTGCTTTTTACTAACATAGAATGTACTCCAACATATGCTGTCACACACATTCAAGGAAAACAAAAGCCAAAAAAACAGAACACCAAACAAACGTTACAGTGGATCCTGACATGTGGAGAGGATTCACAGGCACTCCCAAAACAAGCATGAGCTTGTGCCAGCTTGAAGGATGTTAGTCAGGTGCTTTTTACTAACATAGAATGTACTCCAACATATGCTGTCACACACATTCAAGGAAAACAAAAGCCAAAAAACAGAACACCAAACAAACAACTCTGTGCTCAATTAAAGTATATTAAAAGGCAAAAATCAGGGAAACAAATCCTATCCTTGTGAGAAGACATTAAATCAATGAGGAATGATTTCCCAGTGAGCCTGTTGGCCACAAAATTCTGAGAACACACCTGAGAGGCAGCTACTTTAATGCAACTTGCTAATGCCATGCATTAAGTGATTCTTGTTCTTATTACCTGCTCCATCTCCGGGGTCCTTTGAGCCAGTTACTAGTAACCTGCTATTGCATTCCACTAAACAATTAAACTCAAAAAATTGCAATAAACTAGTCCTTTCTTGTAACAGACTCAGTCTACTCATTCTCCTGACTACTCCACATACCCAGGAAATATACAATATGAGAAACATCAGCATTTTCTTCACAGTATAGAGATGCATATGTCAGGGCCTCATATGCCACAAATATTATCTTTGATAAACTGGTATTTTTGAACAAACATTTCAGAAATAATTCCTATCATTTTAAGTCCTCCAGAATATTCAGTTCACCAGGTCATTGCAATTCTCTCTTCCCTCATTCATCTGGATGCTCAAATGCAGCTCTCAAAAATGTGCCTCTCTTATATTTCCCTGGGAGTAGAAAACTAGTTTTGCATATTGAATCATTATTTGTTTCCATGGATGTCTCTGGGTTCTTCTGACAGCTTTATCTTACTGATGAGGATAAGCATTTTTCCAAAAGCTACTGCCAGACTGCCCTTACTCCCAGACATCACAGGATGTAATTGGCAGAATCTGTCAGATATTACTCACATGGTCTGAGGGATCTGAAATTCACAATTGATCATTTTGAAAACAGCTGATACACAGCACCTTTGCGTAGATCCACTTCACCACCAGCACACAAACCCTTCCTGCCTTTTTCCTCCTCCTGGTCGCCAGGGGAATTATTAATTTGAAAAACAAATTAGAAAGTAGCAGTGATATGACTCCAGTATTTCTGAAAATGAGATTGCTTTTCTTCTTCAGATTCTGCCACTATTCATGTCTAGAAACTTTTTGAAGCATAAAGGAAACAAACTAAAGGATGTTAATTATTTAAAGTTTAACTGCAATCTTGTAATGGTTTGGGGCTTCTATAGAGACTGGCATCAAAATGTGACTCTGGAATGTCCCTCACCAGCCACCAAACCCTATGTTTAGCCTCATGCACACACAAACAATGCAGCATAGCTAAGCCTTGATACCACACTTTGTCTTCATGAGTGAGAATATCAAGTGGCTGTGGCACTTGAAAATTATCCAGGGTATCCTTTCGAGCAAAGATAAATGCAATGCTCATATCAAACCTGCACTGTTGTGAACTGCACACTGACTGACACCAGCACATTAAGCTTGTGTGTTCTCAAAAGACACTGCCTAAATAACTATTTTTAAAAAGAATTAAAGCAATTATTCAAAATGCCTTCTCTTAGTTGTTTACAAGAAGTAGAAGTGTTCAGCTGCACACTTGTGAGCAGTGTGCCTGCGGTTTTGGCATACTGGATGGCACTTTTGAATTGAAGATGAAAACTTCCTCCATTTAAAATTTATAGCCTTTGCTGTGGTTCATCTCAAATGTAGCATCCCTGTCACCTGCAGGGATGCATACCCAGCCAGACTACATAGCCTCTTGTTCCCAACAAACATAAACACCAAAGCAATCAAAACTAGAAACTGAGAAAATGTTTCTCTTCTGGCATTGCCAGGAGTGTTTTTTGAAGCTTGTTTCAGATCAGGCCAGTATTCCTGAAATACAAACAACCTGCTCAGGCTGGTCTCCAGCTGCTCCAAGGCTCAGGGGCCCCACAGCAGCCATGGCACACACTGGGGTATTCCTGTGCTTCATGGATCTTTGTAGGTGGTCAGAACTGTCAGTTCATCTAGCATCATTTGCATGTCTCATTTTCCAGAAGGAACCAGCCAGGATCCAAGCCAGTTCTAGACTCAGTTCCTCTGAAGTGTTGCCCAAGTCACAGGTCTGGCTGGGTGCTTAATCTACCTCACTGCAGCCAGTGTAGCTAAGAGAGAGCAGGGCACACATATATCCTTGTCTGCATTTCCCAAAGGATCTGTCAGTGAGAGATACTAAGCTGTCCTTGCAAACAAGCAATCACTGATACCCCAAGACCTTAGTCTGCAGAAGGTTATTTGGCATGGCTGCAGGCATTTTTCAATAGGCCATTTTGGGATGCAGCCAGATCTTTAGAAGGTCCTGTAATTTCAATAATGAAATTAAAACCATAATTTAGTAGTTGTGGGACTGAAGGAAAAGAGACGTGGAGCTAAGTAATGCCTGCTCACATTTTTTCTTTATGACATCTCTCAATCCGCTAAATAAAAATCACACAAATAATTCTTTATGATCAAGAATGCAAATCACAAACCCAGCTTCTTGATAAGGCAGCAAGCATAAAACTGGGAGTCTTAAAGGGATATATATGCCTAAAATGCCTAAATAGAAAATATTATTTGTTCTAGAAAAATTACCTGAGTGGACTGATTTCATCCATGGATCTAGTGTTTGCCATGCTTAGTGGATCAGGACTGGTGTGTTTAAACCAGCTAGAATCCACAGAAATATTTTTAACAGAAATAGTAAAAATCAAAAACTGTTAAAAACTAAATATTAGATAGAACATTTTGGTCCCAGACAAGACTAGGATTCTTTTGAGAGATCTGGGAATATACACTGGTTAGGAGCTCATTTCTGCTGAAAAGAGAAAAAGAGAAACAGGGAAGAAGGCCCTTCCTACCTTATGTGATTCTGAAAAACCTTCCCTTGAATCACACATAAATTCAGTGGAGGCCAAGTCTTAAGATCAGCTTTTCATTCATGGGGTTTATATGGAGGGCAAATTCTATATATGCCAAAGGCCTGAGAAACCAGGACTCACAGGAAATCAGAACATATTCAGCCTTAACTCAGCTTTGCCATCAACCATAATTTAAATGTTAATGCAAAGAGTCAAAGTTCTTCATTAAGAAGTCAAACTTCTTACTTTCTAAATTCCAACTAATATGAATTTTAACTACTGATTTATAATCCCATGTGTCCCTTCAATGAACAGGAGTGAAGAATGAAAACCAGATCTGCATCAAAGCCGTGCATAAAAAGAAAGCTGGAAATGGCTGCTGTACAGTCACAAATTGTATTAGTAATGTGGTCTGCTAGTTTTACTTGAGTCCCATAGCTGAGGCTTAATCACAGCTTTGACACAGCTAAATTGCTAGGATACAATAGGACCTGTAGCTACTAGCATTACTTCAAACAACAAACAAACAAACTCACTCCTGTATTCCTAAAGTGATTATAAGGAACTCCCAGATATTTGACACGACCTGCATCTGCCTAACCTGTTCTGAGGCAGCACCACAAGCAACCAGCCTGTTTTGTGTCTTTATGGTGGGAAGGGATCAGACAGTGCTTTGCAATAGGCACTTTCTGCTGCTCTCAAATGCTCTCATGGTTTACACTGGTATTTAACACAACAGCGACAGAGAGCAGGAAGATTCTGGTCTTATTTTTAACAAGAGAAAACAAGATAGTCTACATAGCACAATCACAGCTAGCAGCGAGGACATGGGGCAGAAAAAACCAAGTAGACTTAAGCACTGTGCCCAGCTTCCAAACTGGTGTCACAGAAACTCTCAGCCCCAAACTTCATCACTCAGTGCTGGAAAACTGCATCCCAGTGTGGCAGGCTCAGGGAGGTACCAGCTGTCTGGCATCTCCCCTGGCACCATAATATCCACAGTGTCCCCCTTGTTTGGAAGCTCCTTAACCTTTTTCTGTGACTTATAAACGGGGGCAGGTCTCAAGGAGGATACAATCCTTAACAAATCAGGAGAATTGGAAGTAAAAACAAGGCGGGGAATACAATGTATAAACCAATACAAAATTTCAAGGGAGGAGAACATTTTTAGTGAACTAATAGAGTTTGAAGAAATGTAAAACTAACAGGGAAAATTCTTGAGGGGAGGAGGCTCAGGGAGAAACTGGCATCTAATAAAAGGAGAAGTGACAAAAGTTCTGGGAAAAGGGCAGGGACAAAAAGGAAACAGCATAAGGAAACTACAAAATTACAAATCAAACAGTAAACATACTAATAAAACACAAACACAACATACAGTCAGTTCCATCAGGACCTGGCAGCCCTTGGGAGCCAACCAGGCAAGGGGACATTGCCAGGAGCACCCCAAGGAGATTTAAGTGTCTCCAGGGAGTGTGGTGAACAGGAACAAGCAAAAAAGGCATGACAGGTCAGAAAAGCAGGGCTCAGAATTCAGAGATTCAGTCATCACCTAGCAGTCTGGAAGAGGACTAACTGTGGTTTCAGTATGGTCAAATGCTACTGTCAGAGGGAACATGATGACCCAGACACCTCATGTATCAACATGCAGCTGTCCAGGTCTCCAGCTGCAGGGAATGTCTGAGCTTGTCACTGATGCTGGAGGGTGGCGGAGGCAACATCTCTTGGAGGTGTGAACAGGGGAACCATCTGCGCAGCGTGGTGGCACAGCTGAATGAAGTAGTGGAGAGGCCAAAGAGCATCAGGAAGTACAAGAGGGGTAGCTCACTGAACTGTAGCTGGTGTGCCCTGGTGAAAAACCTCCAGAAACAGCGTGTCAAGCTGCAGGAGACAGTCAAAAGACTGAGAGAGATTCTGGAGGCTGAGAGGGAATCGGTCAGCTGGTTCCAAGCCCCTCTGGTGGGGGAACCACAGCCTGCTGAGGACAGGCAAAAATTCATATCCCAGCACATATAGAAGGGAGGGAGGGCATTAACACCGGAGCTTGGGAAGTGGTGGGGGGAAAAAAGCCTACAACAACAAAAGGAAGAGGAAAGGAACTAACAAAAGGAAGGGACTTCCTTCACAGCCAGACATTCCCACCCAGCTGGACATGCCCACTCAGTATCCTTCGTAGCTCTGCAGGCTAACTAGGCACCCACTGAAAGGACACCCAGAGCTAAGCAGAACAGCCCAAACCGCTCCACAAATACAGAAATTAACAACTAGTTTAACCAAGAAAAGGCAGTGGGTGATAGTAGCGAGTGATTAAGAGGTCCAGAGGCTCGGTCTGTCAGCCTGAGCTATGCTAAATAGAAATTTTCTGCCTTCCAGGAGCCTGGATTAGGGATGTTACTGGCCCATCTGACAAAGCAGGAAAAAACCATCTTGGGTGAGGAACTTTCTGTACTGGTGAAGGGGCTTTAATCTAGATTTGTCGGGGTATCTATCCATGCCGATCTTGCCAGTCAGATGCCAAAACCTGTAATGGATGCCTGGAACAGTGCAAAGGGATCCCAGACACTCCAGTGTCCTGGGTTACAGTAGGAGAGTGTCAATGTGGGGTGTAAGCAAACTGTGTATTCTACTCCCCTCTACTGCCATTTCTGACAAACTGTTAACCACGGGTCCCTTGCAGTGGCTGCCCAGTGCACACCTGACACCTCAGGCTACAAACTGTGTGTAAAATGAAATAAAGAAGAGGCAAACGCTGTGAGGTGGGCTCGACTCAACCACGACAATACCCTCAGGGAAGCACCAGCACAGTTACACCCATCCCAAGGGTGTCACGTCTGCTAATGGGGCATAATGGCTACACGGCTCCAGGACTCCAGCGTAAGGGCCAGCTGTGACTTAGACCATCGAAGACTCCCAAGAAGACCCTATGAAGACTCACAGAATGAAATCACTCCATTGTGAAACTCCCCACCCCAGAGAAGGCACTGAGCATTCCCACGTGGCCTTATATAAGTGGGGACTTGGGGCACCACCACCATCACCATTCAATGGATCGAGAGGAGGACCAGAACTTCCACAGGACCACTGTTTTTGACCATCACTTCAACAAGACTGCAACCACTGCTGAATCAGACTGTGACCACCAGAGTGCCAGGTTGTACTCTGTAGGTTTAAACCAGTTTTCTGTGTATCATTGCATTTATTGTAATCTTCTTATTAAATTGTAGCACCAACCTGAAATCTCTTGCAAGGTAATTGTGTGGAGTTTTCATTTATCCCACTGGTTTACTTCCAAACCAGTACACCCAGCCATCAAGTTGGCTTTACCCAGGACCTGGCTCAGATGCCTGTACACAAACCCACACAGCATGGGGAACAAACAAGAGGAACTAGAGATGTACACACACCTGCGTGGGTATGATATCATTGGTATCACAGAGACATGCTGGGATGGCTCCTATGACTACGGCACTGGAACTGAAAGTTTTAGGTTTTCTAGGAAAGACAGGCTAGGGAGATGAGGAGAGGATGTAGCCCCTATGTCAATTATCAGCTGTAAAGTATGAAACTCTGCGTGGGGAAGGATGAGGAGCCAGCCAAGTGCTTGTGGGTCAAGACTCTTTTATGACAACCTTGCCTCCACCACAAAGCATATGCAACACACCTGAAATGCAAACACTGTTTGAACCATTTTCTAGATGGGTACCATTTTCTAGACGAAGTCTCACTTCACCTTATCCACTTCCAAGCAGCACTCAGATTAGGTGTCACACACCCCTTTTCTTACCACCCATCCTACAGAATCATGCTGGACACTGAGGATGAGCTCCTGGCACTAGGGACATCAATTGAGCACCACAACTAACTGAGGTGGGACCAGGGTTTTCCCCCAAGTTGGATCAGTTTCTTTCTTTCTTAAATTAAGGCTTGTACTAAAAGACCTATGTCAAACTAGTATTTTGGTTGCATCCATTAGAGTGACAATTCTTAATTTCAGATGATACTTCTTTTCTATTTCTGAATTTTAATTAAAAATACTTTACTAAAGGGAGTTTATCTGATCCAATCAATGTCATTGTGAGCACGGAACCTTCCCCTCATTATTAATCAGAGAGACATCAGACTTCACATGTATGTCAAAAAGAGCTCATTTCAATGCATTTCAGGCAACACAGGTATTTCACAATGGGCTTATGGTTGTGTTCTTTTCTTTATCAACCATAACACGTAAAGTAAATGCACAAAGGCAGCTCTCAAAAAGAAAAATCACAGAATGCTTTTGGGGGGAAAAAATTTCCAAACAACTGCTGTTCTCTAATGTGTTACTAAAGACACCATCATCCCTCATCGCTCCAGAAGTGCCCTTAATTAAATAAGAATCTATTAAAAATACAGCATCCCTCTGTGTAAACTCCCACCCACACCCTTCTCTTTCAATTTTAAAAGTGATCTATTTTGCCTTCTTCCTACCTAGCAGCTCATTAGAAACAGCCCCTTCTGCACATATGCACCACATAACAGAGATCTGAAGCAAGACTGACAGGAGGAAGGGAGAGAAAGAATTTAGAAAGTGAATTAAAATAGTAGACCTGCAAGACAAGAAAGACACTGCAGACAAAAAATACTTTGTACTCACAAGGGAACAGTGAAGGCTGAGACATGAATGCTGGTACCATGGGATTGAAACAGAAGCTGTTGCTTAACTGCAACAGAGATGCAGTGCTGCTCTAGCTAAATTAAATTATCAACAATAATCAAGGCAAATCAGACAGGTCTATCACTGCTCTTTCTCTGGGTGGCAGAAGGTCCCCCATTAAACATACCTCAAACTTCAAATTGAGGCACCAAGTATGGGCAGCACTGTCACACACACAGTCAGTACCTGCCGAGTGCTAGGTAACACCCACGGGACCACTCTCTGCTGCACTCCTTCCTCAATCCCCAATTCCAAACTTTACCCACCTCATCTGCTGTCTGAAAAGTCCAAGCTGGTCAGTCCAAAAAGAACAATAATCTGTTCCCTCTCTGAGAGCTAAAGAGGTAACAAAATCAGCAACCCACTGGCAGCCAATTTTTCTGTCCACTTTTTATTACAGAGCTTTACTAGAGGAAGTAACTTCTAACAGTTCACCTCAAAAATTACTTTTGCATTTTGCAAGAATTGCTCCCACCTTATGTCAGATACCCCAAGGATCAACAGAGCGTTTTTTAATGGCAAGCTACTCCAACACAAAGTTCCCTTTGAGTTTTAGTCCATAGCAGCACAAATGATAAAGTGCTGAGTAGAAGGAGAGCTGGAGAGGGACTTTTCACAATGGCATGCAGTGACAGGGCAAGTGAGAATGGCTTCACACTGACAGAGGGCAGGTTTACATTAGCTACTAGGAAGAAATTATTTACTGTGAGGGTCGTGAGGTACTGGAACACGTTGCCCAGAGCAGCTGTGGATGTCCCATCCACCCCTGGAAGTGTTCCAAGTCCAGACTGGATGGGGCTTTGAGTAACATGCTCAAAGGGGTCTCTCCTGGTCCTTGGCAGGGGGGTTGAAACAAGCTGATCATCATGATCCCTTACAACCCAAACCACTGTGATCCTGTAATGTTTCCTCAACATCTCTGACACCAGAATGGGATCAGAAGGGAAGAGACGTCACGTCAGCCCTGGGGTGAAGACAAATTGAAAATCCAGCAAAATATTACCTTCTGGGATGGACACAAATTCAAAATGCAGTAAATCTGTCTGCCTTAATAAGAGGAGGAGCTGAGAATTCATATCTAACCTTCATGCATCGCTTAAAATATCTGCAAAGAACAATTTGAATTCCAAGCTTAACTAGGACCTTTTAAACAACTCTCTAGATACACCTGCCTAAAATGTGGCTTTACTCTCCAGATAGATTCCATTTGTCCTGCACTGATCTCTGAACATAAACCTGCACTGCTGATACCTGAGCTGTAAAATTATGTGAGCCACAGGCTTTTTTTTGTTGTTGTTTTGGTTTTTTTTGGGTTTTTTGTGTGTGTGTGTGGTTTTTTTTAATTATTATTATTTTTTATTTTATTTTTTTAAATACACAGCTGTTTCTGCAATGGATTTTTAAGTAACTTCACTCAGCTGCCCAGCCCAGTTGCCTGGCAGTCCCTTCAGTACTGTGGTGGGAACATGCTTTTGTGTTTCTCTTGGAAGACTGTGCTAGAAGGGACTAAGAGAGGGGATCCAAAATTAAGCCCTAAGAGTGACTGCAATGTTTTTTGTTTTGGAATGTTTTACTACATTTACTCCTTCAAACATGAGGGATCTATCCTTTACCTAAATTAAGATGAAATTTGCTCCAACACAAAGTTTCAGTATCAGACATTCCTGATCAGTGCCTTCAGATGATGCAGTGTTTCATTCAGGGAGATTCCCAGGAATTTCTTTGCCTATGTATGTAGGAAAAAAGGGATGAAGCATGAAAAAATGTTTTACTGACCTGGAAAAAAGGAATATCTAGAAAAGATTTTTGCCTCTCCCTGAAAAATAAATTAAGAATGGTTCACCTTATCCTGTTTCTGTAGTTGCAGAGTCACTTCCTTGCTGAATTTTCCCATTCTTGTGAGAGTTTTGCTCTTTATGATTGTGAGGCTCACACTTGTGAGAGAGGATAGGCAGCAAAAGCTCAAAACCAGATGCAGGAAACCCGCAGTCACACCAAGGAGCAACCTTGTTTAGATTTGTAATAATGCCAACATATTCAGCAGAACTGTGACAAGATGAACAGACTCGAAGCAGACAAGGAGGTAGCTAGAGTTTTAATAAATCCTTTGCCTATCTGAAAAGTGGGAATGTGAGATTATTTACATGATTCCAGCATGTAAAATTGAGACAGGAGCTTGGAAATCAGATCTGTTATATTTCTGGACTACTGCTGGGAAACCACATGGAAAGACACAGCTTAGTATTTTAAAATTTAACTAGTCAGCTCTTGGTTTCTGTCTTTTCCTGGAAAGCATTTTAAAAATGGCAGTAAATTAAAAATTACCAACTCAGGTAATTGCAGGAAGCAACCCCAAGCTTTGCATTTAGAGATATGGCATCTAAGGCTACAGAATACTTCAGATTTTTACACACACAGTTGTTTCCAACTGGACGTTATACACCAGAAGTTAACTTTCAGCCTTTTTGCCTCAGACAGGCTGGGCTTAAACCACAGCACTGCTGGCAGTTTCCATTCACAAAGCACGTTGGCAGGTTCTGTGCCCAAGTCTGCAGTTCAGCTGGGTGCTTGAGGGAAGGGACTGCCCTGTCCCTGCTGCAGTAGCACTCCAGGTCCCCTCCCTATCGCCTGTCCCTGACCCCATCTCCTCCCCATGGGGACTCCCTGGCACTCAGCTGTACCATCAAATAATATCTCACATTGGCATCTGACAATGCTTTCATCTGGATCTGCAAAATGGCACAATTTCTCATTTCTCCACTTCTTGATCTTGACCCACACTGACTGCTTTCTGTTCTGGGCTCAAATGGAACTATGAGAAGCAAACATATTTGTGACTGACTAATGCAGCCCTATGCTCAACAGCAAGCAAAGTAAGTCTCCTTGAGAAAGAAATACTGCAGAATCAGAAGCTCTGTCAGTAAAGCAAAACATTTTGTTTAGTCCTTAGTAATGAGGAAGAACAAAGAAAAGGTAAGAAAAAGAGTCAGAAAGTATAAAATTACTAAAAGCAACTAATATGAGCAATTTTATCAATGCTCATAAGTCAAATACAATTTTATTTCATCAGCAGCTTAAAATAAAGGAGACACTGTTTCCAATGAAGATTTTTACTACTATCTTCAATAGGAAGGAAATAAAAAGAAAAGAAGAAATTAAAACATTAAAAGCCTTTAAAGACAAGTTGTCCCCTTTGACGTGCAGACCTGTTACTGCACTGATGGAATTTCTATCACAGAATCTGGGAATATGCTGAGTTGAAAGGGACCCCTCAGGGTCACAGAGTCCAGCTCCTGGCCCTGCACAAGACACCCCAAGAATGCCACCCTGTGCCTGAGAGCACTGTACAAACACTTCTTGAGCTCTGTAAGGCTTGCTGCCTTGACCTCTTTCCAGGGGAGCCAGTTCAACCTGCTCAACCACTCTCTGGGTGAAGAAACTTTTCCTGACATCCAATCTAAAGCTCCCCTGACACACCTTCAGGCTGCTCCCTCAAGTCATGCCACTGATGAGGAGAGTGAAGAGATCAGTGCCTGCCCTGCTGCTTCCCCTCCTGATGAAGTTATAACCACACTGAGGTCTCTCCTCAGTCTCCTCCAGGCTGAACAGACCAAGTGACCTCAGCCACTCCTCATACAACTTCCCTTCAAGGCCCAGGGTTGCCCCATCCCAGATTCAGAATCTGGCACTTTCCCTTGTTGAATGTCCTACAAGTAGTGATTGCTCACCTCTCTAATTAGGTCTGGGTACAGATCTAAATGGCATCAGGACATTCATGTCTGAATGAATGCTTCAAGTACTGGAGTCTTAGCAGGAGATGCTGTTCTTACTTTTTGTTATGGATATAAGCCTTGTCTTTCCTATGAAGAAAGGCAGGTAACAGTTGTTTGAGTAATTACAATCCAATTACTGCCCCAGGACAGACCTGCTTCTTTGCAGGAATACATCTGGACATTTGCATATATTCATACTGAAGATAACAAAAATCATCTTGCCCAGATACAGAACAATCCTGCTTCCAACCTACCTGGTTTGTCAATGAACCTAACAGTGACACTGTCCCAAGGTATCCAAGGGTACACTGTGGATAGTGCTTGGAGGTGCAGGTCAAGAAAAAATACAATGACTACCCAGCCTTCAGCTCAACACCTAGGAAGAACACTTAAGCACTGTCTGGGTGTGTACTAATGTAAATATTAATGTGCAAGATAGTCACTGGAACATTTACTGTTTAAATTACTTGTTTCTATGTTATAGTAAAGATGAAGTGACAGAAATAAAATATTATTTCTCTTGATACTCTCCACTTAAATTGCAGAAATAAATATTTTTAGGAATAGTGTTGTCAAATCTGAAGTACAGGTTCAGCCCACCAGATTGTACATCATGCTAACTTGTTATCTTCCATTTCATTATAAGCTTTCATAAACAAACTGGAAGCTACCTCTCTCCTGGGCTGGCTGTTTCCAGAATTTGTTTCCATAAGAATTCCTGTTCCTCTAGTCTTCCCACACAAGAAATTGTTTTATTTCTGCTGAAAGCAAACTAACTCCATGTACCTGCCCTAGAATCTGTTCAGTAACTATAAGGATTCAACTTTCTTACATTTCACAGCTTTAAACAAGATGTAAAGAATGTTTCTCACATACTTCGAGAACATGAATCTCTTGCAACTCACCTTTCAAATAAACTCCCTTCCTTTATCCAGAAGAGAAATAATGATAGATTGAAAATATAAATTTCTAATTTCCTAATCAAAAGAGAATGAAACCAAACTGATTTTCAACCAAGTCTGAGAAAGGACTCAAGCAATAGCTGAAAAAACATGCTTTCACTGATGTGCAAAGGCTGTGATTACCTAACATGATTTCCCTTTGAAAACTCTCCATTGCTGTGAGTCACAAATGTCTTTGATAGTAGTTTGCTGATGATCTCCCATATGCTGGTTGTCCCAAAAACACATGCAGCTTGTCCAGCAAAGTGCTGAACCTCAGCATTTTGCAACCCCCCAGTTTATTTAGCAATTATACTTGCTAAAAAAAAATCCCGAACAACTGCTGTTTGCTCAAAAATATTTATAATAATTTCAGCTATTTCTGAGTGTGAATACAAGAACAGAATGCCCTGGAATAGACAGTAGCTAAAAGCAATGGGCAGCTCTGTTTTGTGGTTGTTACATGTATTGCTGACAAATGAGATGCTTTTTGGTAACTAAATATATAGAAGATTGATATAGGTCTTTACTTTTGTTTCCTGATTGAACTTTTCTTTCAGAACATCACAGCTTTGGCTTGCACACTTTGTCTTCCAGTAAATCACAGCACGCACTTGCAAACACAGAGGGAGTCACCTGCTTTTTCCCAGGCACTCAAGTGGTGATTAAAAAATCATCCTGTATCATAAACTGCAGGTTTGAACCTGAGGAGTAACACACAGGCTGGAGAAAGAAGGCAGTTAAGGGTGAGAAAGGGAACTGTTTCATGGAGCACAGAGAGATTTATTGTCTATTTAATTACTTTCTTGTGGTTTGTACTGGCAGAAGAGACTAACTGAAACTACTACAGGTTTGGAGCATGCAGGAGTCCATAAACATGCACTTGTCCAGGCAGTGACACAAACTCAAATCACATCTCAGGGACCAACTGGTTTGTGAAGTTTTCCACGAGATGCTGCCTGCTTATGGCACAAGGGTAGAAAGCAGCACAGACATGAAGCTGGCAGCGCTGCAGAACAGCTCAGCTCTGGATACCTCTGCTTCAGCAACAGAAGACAAAAATAGATGCAAGTTTTACAACTTGCAAACCCAGCTCCTCATTCTTTTCCTCCAAACCTCTTCCTACACCTTTAGATCTTTCTGAGATGTTTACTCATCTCCCCCACCCCCAAGACCTTGCCTGCAGCATAGCAGTATATGAATTTGCCTGGCAACCTGACATAAATATCCAACCAACCAGCAAACAAAGCCAGGCACGCTCTTAGCTGCAATGTTTCTGTGCACAGCTTTACAACAAATCAGAGCTGGCCACCAGGCAAGGAATCAACCCAATTTCTTTAGCTCAGTTTATAATCTAAAGTTTGTGGGAAAAGGTGAGCATTTATCTTCCTTTATTTTACTTCTATGCAACGTTCAGAAATCAGCTTTACACATGACTTTTCTCCCAGCAAATACAAAGCACTGTATCGTCCCTACCCCTAAACTGGTTAGATAAATAACTCTGCTGGGGTGAGGTGAGATAAAGCACAAGGAAAGGTGAGGTGGGAGTGAGGGGAGGTGCACTGGAAAACACATGGAAATGAGCTGTTTGACTGGCTTAGCCTGAGATTCCGTGGGTGACCAGCACCCAGCCCTCTTCACTGAAACCCACTGCAAGACCTGAGCTGTGCCTGATGCTGAGAGCATCCCCCCAAGAAATGGCACTGGATGGGATCATTTCAGAATCAGCACATCACAAAAGGGATTGGGTATGGGGCAGGAATCTGTGTAAAACATAACAACAAGATTTTGGCTAATGCCAGTCTTCATGGAGCCGTGAGCTGGCCTGGGGGAAGAGAGAACTACCTGCCCTGAGTAGCTTCTTGTCTCCCAGTTAGGAGCTGGTGGCTTTTCACAGCATGTCCAGCAGGTAATAGGAGCTACACCCTGTGCAAAGAGTGGTGCTGCACCCAAGCACTGCATCTCTGTCCCTCCCTTCTCTGGGGACATGCAATACACAATGAGTGTTTCAGAGATCAGTGGGTCCTCTGGACCCCAAACCAGCAAACTTCAAGGTAAGTACATAACAAGAAATTCCCATCTAATTCCTTTAAACTTACCAATGTGGAACAAATAAATGAGACTCGTACCCTCTATCACCTACAGCAGAGTTGACAAAAAGATGGTGTGGTATTAATAATTCCATCATAACTGAACCATTATGTTCCATCCTGCCCCACAAAACAGATTACTTGAAACCGGAACACAAAATACAGGACCAAGTCAAGTCAGAAGCAAAGTTTCACTCCATCTATATTTGCCCCTGCAAATGCACCAGCCTGCTGCTGAGCACATGGAAGTCCTTCCCACTGCTTCTGCCCTTTATATGTGTTATAAAGAGCTCAAATAAGAGATCCTCTGTAACAGAAGTAGATGAGGAAGGCTGACATCTGCGTCGTGCTTTGACACATCATAGAAGTATTTTTTACCCTTTGTTTAAGAGAATGTGTTGCAGCCCAGACATATCAGAACCTGGTTTGTGGAATGGAGGCAAACCTAAGTGGCAACAGGCCTTGTAAAAAATGCCAGTAAGCTGTTCCACAGGCACTGTTCTGCAGAGTGGCACAGCTCTCTGGCTGGAGTGAGGGATGAATATAGAGCCTTAACTTCCACTTTGCTGTTGTTTCCCCAATCCCCTTGCTAACTAAATGGTTAGCAAGAGTGCACATCAAGAGAGTAAGGTCAAGACAGAGCCAGACAAGTTAAAGGTAAAAATATTTCTTGCAGCTGCTATTACAGACTTGGAAATTCAGACCACAAAGGCAGCTTTGCTCTGCCCTCACTGATCAGCTCCGACTCGAAGGGTTGGGTCCTTCCTTTTGCAGCTGGTACCACCTAACACTCATCTGGCTGGCTGCTCCTGATCATTGCTACAGCACATACTGCAGGATGTTTAACACACACAGCCCTCATTACTTCTTAA
Organism: Passer montanus; assembly: GCF_014805655.1. Classification (NCBI taxonomy): domain Eukaryota; kingdom Metazoa; phylum Chordata; class Aves; order Passeriformes; family Passeridae; genus Passer; species Passer montanus. Next base: position 1,879,187 of record NW_024374923.1, on the reverse strand, counting down.
ACTACCTGACAAGGCAGCTCTTGGGCAAGGCTCTCAGACACACAGCTTTGTTTACCTGAAAAAAAATGAGAGCAACTTGCTGGCTACACAAAATGCCTTTAAGTTTTGTACTTCCCCACAGGAAACAGTGGGAGCAGAGTCAGGTTTCAAAAGAGTTGGCAAAGCTTCTGCAGAGCAGAGGTAGGCAACAGCAGAGGTTCATCCAGCACCCCCATTTCTAGAGACAGAAGAATGCAAATAGACAACAATTTTTGTGGTAAACCATCTTCCTCTGCCCTCAAGAGCTTCATTTTACACAGGATGGTTTTGTATACAATATAACTTCTACTACTCGGGAAGGCTCACACTGAATATTAGGAAGAATCAGTCAGTGTACCAACTGACATTTGGATTCTTATTTTCATAACCCAAGGAATATAAACATTCTTTCCAGTTTTTATTTTACTTTCTAAATCAAAAGCTTGCATTGAGAGAGATCCTGGGAGTTTTGGGAAAGAGGCTGGTAACAGAGAATAGCCCTGAGGTACAAAAAGGGTAGATTTATTTATTCTTTTAAGAGAGGAAAAGCTAATCCAAACAAACCATATGCATACTGTCTTGTTGGTCAGGTATGGAGAAATCACATCAAACACCCAAATTACACACCATGTCTTTGGAAACTAGTTTGTCTGATTATGCTCATTTTACAGCCTCACTGGATAAACTAAAGAAATTAATGCTTCAGGCAGTTACCCAACAATAACAATTGCCAAGACCCCCATCATTAAAATCAGGTTGCAAAACTGGATAAAAGCAACGCCTGTTTTGATCAGACCCCACACCAATGTAATGTTCATAATTAGCCTGTACAGTCATGCACTGTGCCCAAAATCAGGTTTTCCATTATCACTGTGCTAAACCAATGTGACTGCTCTGTCCTGAGCATGGGCACCGTGATGCAAACAAGATGTAACATTTCAGCTGAGGGTCTAGATGGCAACATACAACAGACAAAAAGTGACTGAAACCAACAAGTTTGACCTCTATACAACTATTTCAAAATGTGCTTTAAAATGTTTTAAATAAAACTAAAATTCATTAACACCATGACGAAGAGAGATACATGTATTTCATTCTGCTAATTGTATAAACCTCTCACTCTACAGTCAAATTTTCTTACTCCAGATACCTCAGAAACAGATTGCTGTTCAAGCTGTTGAACAAGTTCATACTATGGCAGGTACTACTCAGTATTATCTCAGCTACTACTGCATGATATCTATCTTTTTAGTGCACGTGCTTGATCTTTTCCCCCAGAGGAAAACAGAAGTGGAACATTTAAAGCATATGCATGAAACACAACATTTTTGAAGTGGCATCAGTGACAGTAGCAGCAGTACTGACAGCATGTTAGCATTTGGCTAATTGAGCCATTCAGGTTAATGAGCTTCAGTTAGGAGGGTCAACTGGAAAAAAAAATTTTTTTTAAAGACCATAAGCATTGAGAGCTCGCTCATCCAAGTTTCCAGAAGAATCTTATTTGTATCAAGGAGGAATAAAGACACAAATCAGGGAGTGAAAAGAGCCCCTCCCACAGCCCCACATACCCCCCAAGAAAACAGGACTCTCCTAGACACCCCCTCTTTGAGATGCCAAACTGGAATGCCAAAACAAGCCCCTTACTGACAGGAAATTGTGCAGACTCTCCAGCTCCTTCCTTCCAGCAGAATAATTAACAATGCTGGCAAGTACATTACCATAAACTTCAGTGTTAACACCCCCACTGCAAAGAACAAAGGCAGTTCACATCTCTCCCAAGCTCCTGCTGCAAACTGGGTGCTGATTCTGACAAGTTGCTCTGTGCCAATTTAGATTCCTCTCACATTTGAAGGTTATGTTCTTAACCACAAGCTAGAGAACACTTTTCAAGTGATGCCGGAAAGCAGGGAAAACAGTGCTCTGAAAACCTACAAGCCAGCCTGCATCACCTCCTGGTGGCTCTGTTGATTTAGCTGCCTTTGAGCAGGATTCAAACAAATCATTTGTAACAATCACATTGTATATATTGCTTTGTCTCCAATGGTCCTAAAGTTCTGCTAGACTGAGATTGGATCTTACACGTTTTTTACCAGTCACCCTTTCCCTGGATAGGCCTACAGGTTGGAAGAAGCCAGGTATCTGTAAAAGGAGGTGTTAACACTTCCATGAAGAGGCTTTTAACCACTTCAGATACACAACAATCAGCTAACAACACGCAGCAACATCTCAGCACTGGGCAGAACTTCAGCCTTGGCCCATACACAGTGGCTGACAGCCAGTCTGCACTGGAGGGAGGCCACTGCGAGAATGAGGTGGTGACACCTGTGTTTGCTGGCCAGCTGGATCCTGCTCATCTTGCTATCATCACTCCTTAGGGAAGTCCACAACTTGAAAATCAAGTAAGGCGCCAAGTTATTTTGAAGGCCTATTTCAACACAAAAGCAACAAGAGTGCTTTACTGCTCATGTCTGGTGGCTGCACAGCTTTCATTTGGATACAACTTCGTGGATACAATCCACCCCCAGGAAACTTTGAGATTAATACAGAACACTCAGCAAGATGTTTCAGGTGCTACTCTGGGTGCTGAGAGGTGCTACAGCTCTAAAAGGATATGCAAATGGATTCTCTGGTATTTCCAATCCATGGTGCCAAGAGCAGACCTCAGGTTCTTATACTTTGGTTTTATTTATCAACCCCAACTGGTCTAAGTGCCGCCCTAACCCAAACATTGTCCTTTTGCATGCATCAAATTTCTATTCCATGAAGATGGAGATTTACAACAGAGGAATAATTTCTATAAAACGGCCTTGGGGATGGTACTCTAGTAAGCATTTTTCTCTTTCTTGTCTGCCCCATAGGCAGGAAGATGTGTCTGGTAGTGAGGTTGGCACTTGGCTTCTTTTAGAGGTAGTTAGGCAAGAAATGGGGAACAGTTACTTTGTATTTTTTAACAGATTCTACTGAGCAAGACTGGAATTCTAACAGAAAACCAGCAGCACCAGAGAGCCATGTCTTTCAATGTGCTCAGAGAAGTAATAAAAAAACCCCAATCCCAGGTGCTTCACCACAGATACTTTGTGACTGTCAAATTATTCAGCAAAATTCTCTTTG